>NC_092875.1:58068903-58143903 GCF_028372415.1 Notamacropus eugenii | reverse complement strand
AGAAGAAAGCCTTTAATAGAAGGATTACATTGAATTTTCTTATCAATGTTTTTCTATTTTTTAATATATTCAGCTACAAGAGACCAAAAGCTACAGAATCCAAACTCTTGTAATTTTTGCCAATTTGTTTCTACCTTAAGGGATGGAGCTTAGGGCCGAAAGGCTATCTGTAAAATTCCATTCACACTGGGAAGGGATTATGGCAAGAATATCATTGCAAAGATGACATAGGTAATTGTTTAATCAGCCAGTGCATAGATTTCAGTGTTAATGTGTGTGCCAATTGAACCAGTTCTGCCAAAGAGAGAACACAGAAAAAAGAATGCATTCATTACCTAGAATTTTTCTAAAGCAACAATCATCATTGATATTGAACACCAGTTATTTGATTTGACATTCATAATACTTCAGTGTGGTAGATTGAATAGAAAATTGAATTTGGAGTAAGAAATCCTAGATTTGAATTTGAGCTGTACCACTTACTGGCTATAAGACCCTTGCAAGACTGGGTCTCAGTTTCCTCATCTGCCCAATAAAATTATAAAAATAGATAACCTCAAGATTCCTTGAAACTTTGACTTTCTAACCCTAGGATCCATTCAGGGATTTAATTTGCATATTTACAAGTGAAAAACAGTCTTCCTCTTGCCTAACAAGTTCCCATTCTCTTCCTTTTAATGTTTTAAATACTTAAGATGCTGTATTTAGAATTTAACACAAAGACATAGGTTTGACCCAATCACTATTTTGGGTAGCCCACTCAAATATAATCCTAATCTTGTCTATATGTATATTTTGTTACAAGCTGCTTTGTTTTATCTTTCTGGTCTTATTTCACAGTCTTCCCCTCTACTTCTACTCTCCAGGCAGACTGGGATATTCTTTGTCCCTTGCATATGCTCTGCATTTTCTCACTGTCATGGCTTTGATTTTTCTGTTTACTATGACAGGAATACTTTCTCTGTCTGATCCACTAGGGTCCATCATGTTCTCCCCTCAGGATGCTGGATAGATGTTGATTGACACCTTTCTGAAGCAGTTATCTTGCCTGTGGCTGTATTGCAGCCACTTACCTATGGGCCACATCACCCTCTAAGACTGTGAGCAGCATGAGGGCAGGACTTGGTTCTTAATAAACTATATCTCCCTTAAAAAAAAAACAAAAAGGAAAAGGAAATACACACACAAATTTATAGCTTCTCTTTTAGTGGGGCAAAGCATAGGAAATCAAGAGGATGTTCATCAACTGGAGAGAATGGATGACTAAGTTACGATACATGATTGTGATGGAGTACAATTGTACTATAAGAAATAATGAGCAGAGTGATTTCAGAAAAACCCAGAAAGACTTACATGAGCTGATGCAAAGTGAAATGAGCAGAACCAGGGGAAAAACTATACATAGCAATTATAATGATTGACTGTGAATGACTTAGCTATTCTTAGCAATACCACTATCCAAGACAATTCCTAAGGATTTATGATGAAAAAAATGCTACCCATGTCCAGAGAAAGAACTGGTGGAGTCTGAATGCAGATCAAAACATACTTCTTTTAAACTTCCTTTCTTTGGTCTGTGTTTTTTTTCACAACATAACTAATATGGAAATGTCTTGCATGAATGCACATATATAACCTATTTCAATTGCTTGCCTTCTCAATGAGGGGCAAGGGAAGCAGGGAAAGAGAATTTGGAGCTCAAAGTTTTAAGAAACAAATGTTAAAAATTGTTTTTACATGTAATTGGGAAAAAATAAAATATTTTTAAAAAGCAAATTATATCTTCCCAGTCTTCAGTAGTGCTCTGAACATAATTGGAGCTTAATAAATGATGAACATTTACTGAATTATGCCAATACCCAAGAGGAGCCTCAGTTGCCCTGGTCTCCTCAAAATCCCCCAACTCTGTGGTTCCTTTCTCTCCAGTTGCTACTGGTTTCCCATTAAAGTTTTTCTATCTGGAAAAATGGCATTTAAAATCAAGGAACTAGAGGGAGTGAGAAGGAGGGAGTGCCTGACCTTTCGGGGAAGATGAAACCTTGGGCAGCATGGTCCCAGGGATACATGCAATGTTCCAGAAGAACCCCCCTGACCACGAAGTTGAGGCTGGGATCCAGGGGCCCCAATTCCCAGTCCTCAGAGTCTCAGTCATTGGAGTTCAAGCCTAAGCAAGTTCTCAATATCCCCTAAGAGTACCTCAGGTTAATTACCTTGCCCTTGGCAGCAGGAGGAACTGGAGAGGGAGTGAGAGTGAACCCATGCCTGTTTTCAAGCCTCCCAGAGGTGTCTTTTGGAGGCTGGACTACATCTGTCTCCAGTATACTTGGCCTAGGGAAAGTAGCAGGTTGTGAAAAGCAAGGCACATATACATGGGTGGTTTTGCTCCCTCCAACCTTCTTGCCTGGGGCTGACCTGTGGGGTAAACTGTTGTTACCTCACCTTGCTCTGGGGGCAAACCCTGACTCAAATCTGAAGATCCTGCTTTTGGGGGAAGCAGAAGCAAGTGGTACTGGTTGGGGTCCCATTCAGTGACCACAGGCTCCTAAACAACCCCCCAGGTGAGCCATCTTGCTTTTCTCTCAACTCAAGAAGGGGATTGTCTCCTCCAGGTTGTCAAGATTATAAAGGGCAGTGGTGAAGAGAGAGAAAAAGCTGGGTAAGAATAGGAAGGAGAAGTACTGTCAGCCTGAATTTCACATAGGCTATGGGTCCAGAAATTGATAGAATATGGGTTCAGGAAGACAGGAAAGAGGGAAAGTTTCTGTCAGGATAGAGGCTCAGCTGAAGCAGATTCCCAAAAAGACCTCTTAGAAGAATGTGTAAGGGAGAGTAGCAAGGAAAAGGCAGTCTCTGCCCTTATCAAGTCCCATGTGAGTGTTGGGTATGTGACTGATTACAGTAGAAAGTCAGAGGTAGAATCTGATAGGAACCACAAGGGTCATGAGAATATCAAGGGTACATCTAGAAGCTACCTATGGTGCTGAACACAGACAGTCAGATCGGGAAGGGTCCTTGGCATGTACTGTTTAGAATGTCACATTTAGAAGACAGCTTAGAAAAATGAAGGTTAGAATGTACTTTGTTAGAACTGGAAGAGGGCTTAGAATATTGAACACAGAAAGGAGAGAACTCAGGGGTAAAAAAACAACATATAAAATGTCAAAGCAGAAAGCCATGTTAGACCACTGACAGCGTGTGTGTATGTGTGTGTGTGTGTGTGTGTGCGTGTGTGTGTGTGTGTGCATGAGGGAACCTCAGAGGTCATTTAGAAAGGACACAAACTGAGATGCATGTAGAGAAGGATAGTGGATTCAGTGAGGGCCCTGGATGCTTTGCTGGGGTAACAAGTGAGAAGAAAAGATTCAGGCAGATATAAGAGCTGTCAAAAAACATGCAAAGGGATGTTTTGTTGAAGAAGGATTCGCCTTGTTCTGCTTCACCCCAGAGCACAGAACTAGGAGCTATGAAAGGAAGTTGCAGAGAGACAACACTCCAGACAGGAAGTCATCTATAGACAGGGGTATTCCAGTGGCAAAGAGCTGGGGAAATGCAAAAAGGAAAGTTACAAGAGTAAAATGCAGTGCAGACATTGAGGGGAGGAGGGCAGCTGATGTGGATGACAGAGAGCTGATAGATAAAGGAAATGTCTGAGATGAAGCATGGGTCACTAATAATAGCTAGTTCGGAGGCTGCCAAAATGGGATTGCTGAGTTGGCGTGTAGCTGAGGTGAAGCAGTTGACATGGGGGACAAGTGAAATAGAACATGCAAACAGAGGGAGCTGGGAACTCCTACTGAGAAATCTGAAGATCAGGAAGTTCTGAGTATATTTGGTGAAGAGATGGGCCCCAAATCAGGGACTTTCAGTATGCTAAAGAGAAGAAACCCTTCCTCAGAGCAGCTCAATATCTGGATCAGGGACTTCCTTGTTTCTTGAGACAATAAGGCAGAAAGGGCATCAGCAATGTGAATCTCTTCAATTGTCTTTATAATCAGGGAAGTTGGAGTTAGGTGAATATATTGGCAGGTGAAAGTGTTACTGGGTGAAGCTCTGGGCTGCAGGCAACCTCAAGAAAGCTAGAAAAGGACAAGAGCTTCTTTAATACTTTCCTGATCTGAACAATTAGGGGCAGCTAGGTGATGCAGTGGATAGAGCAAAAGTCAGGAGGACCTGAGTTCAAATCTTACCTCAGACACTTGACACTCACTAGCTGTGTCACTTGGGCAAGTCACTTAATCCCAATTTGTCTCATCCTGGGTCTTCTTCAGTCATCTTGATGAATATCTGGTCACTGGATTCCGATGGCTCTGGAGGAGAAGTGAGGCTCATGATCTGCACAGCTCTCCCTCACTCAAAAACAAAAGTCAAGTGCAGGTCATGCCATCATTTCTCTGATGGCATGGTCTTCTTCGGCAATGAAAGACAAACACACAGATCTGAATGATGACTTTGGGACTAATCCTAGGGTGAGATATACTCTGGGCCATGGCGCTCAGTTTCTTGGGGTTTAAAGAACAAGCAGTTCTATTTTAAATGGAAGGGATTCGTTAGGTTCTGGGATAAGACTTCTTGACAAAACTCTAAAGCTTTGAAATGCTCTCAAAACCCCTGGGCTCGATCAGGCTCATGATTCTATCACTTAGTAGTTCCCTGACTGTGAACAAGTCCCATCTTCAAGGCTTGAAGGCAGGACTAAGCACAAGGGTATTTTGTGGTGGGTGCGGGGGACACATAGACAGGAAGAGGGTCATGAGTATTCTAGATAGAAATTTATGGCAGGGGTAACATGGGATTGCTCTGGAAAGGTGAGGTGACCTGAAATTGTGGAAGATCTTGGATATTAAAGTGAAGATTTTTACTCCCAGGCAGTAGGGAGTTAAGAAAGACTTGAACAAAGAAGTGATATGACCCCATCTCTATACATACAAGGGGCATGAGCCTGGCAGCATGTGAAGGTAAGTAGGGGGAAGAAAAACAATGGAAGTGGAAAAATATTAATGGAAAGCTAGAGCAAGTTTCCTGGAAGGTATTAATGAGGTCCATGCTAAGGCAATGGGAATGGTGGAGTTGAGGGACAAATGCTAAAGACACTGTAGAAATAGCATTTCCAGTATTTGGTCACTTATCAAACAGGAAACATGCAGTAGAGGGGAGGGTGAAGGCAACTACAACAGATAGGAATCATGAAGGCATCAAGAGTATCAGCTTTTGGGGGAGACATAGTGAATTCACTTTGGGAATATTGAGCTGGAGGTACCAGTGGGAAATTCAGGTGGAGATGTTGGCTTGAAACTCAGACAGGAGAACAGGATGGCCAAATCCCTACTCCTTCTTTTCATTAGGACAGCATTGCAGAAGGAGGAAAGGAATCATTATATTAATAGTGACATAGTATCACCCTTCATGCAGAAATGACTAATCTAATATCTCAATGACACCTATATCATTTATTCCCTCACTCTTTCCCCTTCTCCTTGACCTTTGACTCCCAAATGTCTCCTATTCCTCTCTTACTACCTGTACTCCAACATATATAAAATAACAATGGATGTTCCCATTTATCTTGCATTTTACAAGATGAAGTTCCTGATTACTGCCCTATGATATCTCCATTGGAGACCAACTGACATTAATATTAACTACATTTTAATTAGTATTACCAACTACTCTTTGGTTCTAGTCATCAAGAGGAATCATCCTCATTTTGTGGGTGAGAAAATGGAAGTCCTAAGAGAGGAAGTGAATTGCCTATGTTGACATGATTACTACTGAGCTGGAGCTCAGTACTACCTCTATGTCCAGGCTTCCTTTTACTGTATTTCTCTGTTTTGTTTTATTTTTAAAGTTATTCATGTGTCCTTTTTTCTTCTTTAAAATTTGTTTCATTCATATCTTTTGTTTTTGCATTGCTTTAATTTCTGCATATATATCTCCCCACCCAAAGGAAGCTAGGCATTGCAGTAGGCCTAGAGCCAGGAAGACATGAATTCAAATCCACTTTCAGACATTTGTAATATTGGGATCTTGGGTAAGTCACTTAACTTCTTTCTGCCTCAGTTTCCTCAACTATAAAATGGAGAGAATAATAGCACTTTCCTCTCAGGGCTGTTGTGAGAATCAAATGAGATAATATTTTAAAAGCACTTAGCACAGTGCCTGGCATATAATGGGTACTTAACAAATGCTTTCTCCCTCTTTTATACCCCCTACTTAATGAACCATCTCTTATAATGAAGAATTAAAGAAAAAAAATCCCAACAAACTGAAGCTGACATTTTATGCCACATTCTACATCCATAGTTTCCCACCTTTGGAATGAAGGGAAGAAGGCTAATACCATCTAGGTCTCCTGCAAGTAGGAGCTCCATTCATTTTCTTCTGCCCTTCTTGGGGGCACCAGATGCCAGGGAGTGTCTAGCCACCCTACACCCTCAGTCCTATTTCTCTCTCTGTCTCTCAATGGTACATTGTGCTGACTCAAATCTCTACTCCCTGAACCATCATCCACTTCTTTCCCCTCAGTTTCAGTATGTTTTCAGCATAACTCATCCAGTGTACCAGTACTTGAAGTGTGGAAGCACAGAACCCCATCCGAGGTACTGGAGGGAGCAGGGCACAGATGGGTCAGTCAGGGAAGCAAGAGATAGGTCTGCAAGATCTGAAAAGATCTCAGCAAGCTATGACAAAAAAAAAAACAGATTTTAAAAAAATAAAATATTTTAGAGATAAATGAAAAGTCCTATTTTTAGAGTCAAATTTCCATCAAAAATACAAGTTGGGGGAGGTTTTACTAGACATTTTGTGTGAAAATGATCTGGAAATTTTAATAGTATGCAAGCCTATTATGAATGAATGGAGTAATGTCAACTCCGCCGATCAATGTGATCCTAAACTACAGTAATTGATAGAGTTACAAAGGCCAGAAGGAGGGGCACAATTTTGCCCTAGCTAGATGTTAAGAGTATTGTCTTAGAAAGGACACAGAGAAGCTGGACTAGTCCAGAGGATGTCAACTAAGATGGTAAGAGGACTAGAGATTGATATATGAGGACTGACTGAAAAAAAAATAGTAGTTTTAGACTGGAGAAGAGAAGATTTGAAAAGGAAATGTTTGCTGTCATCAGATACTTTACAAAATCCCAGAATTAGAGATACAAAAGGGACTTCAGTGGGCATCTAGTCAATTCATACATAGAAGAATCTCCATTATAGCACATTGGACAAGTGTGCATCCTGACTCTACTTAGAGACCTTCAAGGAAAGAGAAACCATCACCTTTTGAGACAGTCCACTACATCTTGGAATACCTGCGAAGTGTTAGGAAGTTTTTCCTGCTACCAAGCCTAAATTGACCTTTTTGCAATTTCCACTGATAGATTATTTCAGCTTCTTCCCTATAGGATCAAATGAAAAAAGTCTAATCTCTTCTCCACATGACAGCCTTTCAAACACTTGAAAACAGCTATCATTACCTGTCCCTTCCCCAGACTCTTGTCTTCTCCATTCTAAATAAATCTAGTTCTTTTAACTGATCCCTATATGACATCTTTGCCATCTTGACTGATTTCCTCTATATACTTACCACATTGTCAATTGTCCTTTTTAAGCAATGATGTACAGAAGTGAACACAAAACTAAAGATGAGGGCTGATGGGAGCAGAGAAGAACAGGACTATTATTTCAATATTCTTAGAAGCTATGCCTTTAAGTGGAGCCCAATATTGCATTAGGTTTTTTATGGCTGCCACACCATGCTGCTGACATAGAACATTTTGTTCAATAAAAAACAAGATTGTTTGCCAAGCCAATTTCTAACCATGATTCTCCCATCTCTATTTTTGTATTGAAGAGTAGGACTTCATAGCATTGAATTTCACCTTATTAGAATCATTCCAATGCTCTAGTCTATCCAAGTCCTTTTGGAACCTGATTATGTCATCCATTGTATTAGCTATGCCTTCCAGATTGCTGAAAGCTGCAAATCTTTTTTTTTTATTCTATTTATTTTCAGTGTTCTACAATCATTATCATAGGACTTGGATTTTTTTCCCTCCCTACCTCTCCTTTCCCCATCCATCCCCCCTTCCTCCTCTAGATGGCATACAATTTTATATAGGTACATAGGTTCTATAGGTTCTCTGTTGCATAAAAGAATTAAAATGAATGGGAGAAATTATATAACAAGCCAAAATGTAAAACAAAAGAAAATGATCTGCTATATTCTGCCATTGAATTCCATAGTTCTTTCTCTGAATATAGAAGACATTTTGCCTTAAAAGAGTATTGGGAATTTTTAAGTCCTTGCATTGCAACAAAGTTCTAAGTCTACCAGAAAAAAATCCTCAGGCACTGTGGTTGTTCCTGTGTACAAAGTTTTCCTGATTCTGCTCCTTTCATTCAGCATCACATCATATAAGTCTTGAGGTCTCTCTGAAGTCTTCTGTTCATCATTTCTTATAGCATAATAGTATTCCATTATATGCATATACCATAATTTATTCAGTCTTTCCCCAATTAATGAACATTCTCTTGATTTCCAGCTTTTGGTCATCACAAAGAATGATGCTATAAATATATGTGTACATATGGGACCCTTTTGCATTTTTATGATCTCTTAGGGATACAGTCTTAGAAGTGGTATTGCTGGGTCAAAGGGTATGCAAATTTTTGTAACCCTTTGGGCATAGTTCCAAATTGTTCTCCAGAATGATTGGATCAGCTCACAGAACCAAATAGTGTTCCAACTCTCCCACATCTTCTCCAACATTTATCATCATTCTGTTTTGTCATGCTAGCCAATCTGATAGGTGTGAGGTGGTATCTCAGAGTTGTTTTGATTTGCATCTCTCTAATCAGAAGTGATTTAGAGCATTTTTTCGTATGACTATAGATAGTTTTAATTTCTTCCTCTGAAAACTGCCTGTTCATATCCTTTGACCATTTATCAATTGGGGAATGACTTGTATTCTTGTACATTTGACTCAATTCTCCATATATTTTAGAAATGAGGCCTTTATCATAGACACTAGCTGCAAAAATTCTTTCCCAGTTTTCTGCATCCCTCCAAATCTTGCTTTCATTGGGTTTGGTTGCCCAAAAACTTTCCAGTTTAATGCAATCAAAATTATCTATCTTGCACTTCATGATGCTTTCTATCTCTTCTTTAGTCATAAATTCTTCCCTTCTCCATAAATCTGCTAAATACACTATTCCTTGCTCCATGAATTTGTTTATAGTATCAATATTTATACTTAGATCATGCACCCATTTGGACTTTATTCTTGTGTACAGTGTCAGGCATTGGTCTATGTCTAGTTTCTGCTGCACTGTTATCCAGTTTTCCCAGCAATTTTTGACAAACAGTGAGTTCTTATCCCAGAAACTGGGGTCCTTGGGTATATCAAACAGTAGATTGCTATATTCACTGACTACTGTGTCTTGAATACCTAGCATATTCTATTGATCTACCCTTCTGTTTCTTAGCCAGTACCAAGTAGTTTTGGTAATTGCTGCTTTTTACTACAATTTGAGATCTGGTACAGCTAGGGCACCTTCTCTAGCATTTCCTTTCTTTAGTTCCCTTGATATTCTGGATCTTTTGTTCTTCCAGATGAATTTTGATATTATTTTTTCCAGCTCTACAAAATGATTATCTGGTAGTTTGATTTGTATGGCACTAAAGAAGTAAATTAATTTAAGAAGAATTTTCATTTTTATTATATTGTCTCAGCCTACCCACAAGTAACTGATGTTTTTCCACTTACTTAGATCTGACTTTATTTGTGCAAAAAGTATCTTGGAATTGTGTTCATATATTCCCTGGATTTGTTTTGGCAGGTGGACTCCCAAATATTTTATAGTGTCTACCCCAGCTTTAAATGGGATTTCTTTTTCTATCTCTTGCTGTCGAGCTTTGTTGGTGATATATAGAAATGCAGAAGATTTGTGTGGATTTATTTTGTAACCTGCAACTTTGCCAAAGTTGTTTATTTTTTCAAATAGTTTTTTACTTGTATCTCTGGGTCTCTCTAAGTATATCATCATATCATCTGCAAAGAATAATAACTTAGTTTCTTCTTTGCCTATTCTAATTCCTTCAATTTCTTTTTCTTCTCTTATTGCTACAGCTAACATTTATAGTACCATATTGAATAATAGTGGTGATAATGGACATCCTTGTTTCACCACCATTCTTAGGGGAAATGCATCTAGCTTGTCTCCATTTCATATAATGCTTGCTGAAGGTGTTTTATAAATACAGCTTATTATTTTATGGAAAGTTTCATTTATTCCTATGCTTTCCAGTGTTTTTTATAGGAATGGGTGTTGCATTTTGTTGAAAGCTCTTTCTGCATCTATTGAGAAAATCATGTGGTTTCTGTTTGGTTTTTTGTTGACATGATCAGTAATGCGAATAGTCTTTTTAATATTGAGCCAGCCCTGCATTCTTGGTATGAATCCTACCTGATCGTAATGTACTATTTTTATGATAGGTTGCTGTGCTCTTTTTGCTAAAATCTTATTTAAATTTGCATTTATATTCATTAGAGGAATTGGTCTATACTTTTCTTTCTCTGTTTTGGCTCTTCCTGGTTTAGGTATCAAAACCATATTTGTATCATAAAAAGAATTTGGGAGGACTCCTTCTATATAGTATTTGAATTAACTTTTCTTAAATATTTGATAGAATTCACTGTGAATCCATTCAACCCTGGAGATTTCCTCTTTCCCGCCATTTGTGCTTCTAGTTCTCCCTTCTCCCTTCCCCTCCATAATAGTTTAAATTTTTACCACCAACTCCCACAGTTCTCTCTTCCTTCTTTCAGCCTCCCTACCTTTTACTCACCTTTACCCTTACTACTTCTTCCCACCCTTTTAGTCTCCCCTCGCATTTCTTTCCCCCTTCCCTTCCTGTTGCCTATAGAGACACTTAGATTTATATACTTAATGAAGTTTGTTCTTCCCTCTTTGAACCAAATCGGATGACAGTATGTCCAACAATGCTCATCTTCCTCCCTTCTTCCTCTCTACTATAGTATAATTTTGTACTTTTTCCTGTGATGTAACTTACCATTTTCTGTTTCCCCTTTTTCACATCTCCTCTTACAATTCCTTCACATGCTTAAATCACATTTTTATCATGACATCATTTACTTTATACCCTCTCCCTCTATCAATGGATATACCTTTTACATTTCATAATAGATATACAATTATCAAGATTAACAAGTATCATCTTCCCTTGCAGTGAGATAAACAGTTTGCCCATATTGAGTAACAAGTTTTTCTTTTCCACTGTTTACTTTTTTATGCCTCTCTTGAGACCTACGTTTGGAGATCGAATTTTCTATTGAATTTTGTCCTTTTTATCAGGAAGGTCTGGAAATCCCTTATCTCACTGAATATCCATCTCCTTTCCTGACATGTTATGCTGAATGTTGCTGGGTAAATTGATCCTTGGTTGTAGTCCCAGCTCCTTTGCCTTACAGAATATCATATTCCAATTCCTTCAGTCTTTTAATGGAGAAGCTGCAAAGGCTTGTGTGATCCTGACTGTAACTCCTAAATATTTGAATGGTTTCTTTCTGGCTGCCTGTAGTATTTTCTCCTCCATTTCAGTTGTTTTTCCAATGAGATATTTCACATCTTCTATTTTTTCATTCTTTTGGTTTGGTTTTGTTTATCTTGGTTCCTCATAAAGTCATTAGCTTCCATCTGCTCCATTCTAATTTTTAAAGAACTGATTTCTTCAGTGAGCTTTTGAACCTCCTTTTCTATTTGGCTAATTCTGGTTTTTAAAGCATTCTTCTCCTCATTGGTTTTTCAGACATCTTTTGACAATTGAATCAGCCTATTTTTAAAGATGTTATTTCTTCAGCATATTTTTGGGTCTTTAACAAGCTGTTGATTGGTTTTTCATGATTTTCTTGTATCACTTTCATTCTCTCCCCAATTTTTCTTCCACCTCCCTTACTTGATTTTCAAAATATTTTTTGAGTACTTCCATGGCCTGAGACCGTTGCATCTTTATTTTGGAGGCCTCTGGTGATAAGCATTGTTCTTCCTCATCTGAAAGGATGAAAGGAAATACCTGTTCACCAAGAAAGTAATCTTCTATAGTCTTATTTTTTCCCCTTTTTGGGGCATTTTTTCCAGTCAGTTATTTGACTTTTGAGTCCTTTGTCAAGAGGAGGGTATACTCTGGGGACCTGTAAGTTCTCAGTGCCTCCAAGGTGGCACCAACAAGGGAGAGGAGTTTATTCCTCTCCTGGCCCACGCACTGATCTGGGAGCAACCAAAAACTTTTCTGCTTAGAATCTGGAAGTAGTAGAATTCCATCTCCATAACCACCTCCAGCTTAGCCATGCCAGCACTCCTCACTCCCAGCCCAGGAGATTCAAATCAGCAGTTCATTTCCCCCAGGGACTTTAGACTGAGGGCTCTACAAATGGAGCTGCTGCTGCCACTACTGTGGCTTCCTCCACCATCACCACTGCTGCTGCTGCTACCTCCACACCACCACCTGGAGCTGGGGCAAGAGGAGTACCCTGCTCTCTTCTTACCCAGTTGAAAAAGCCCTCTTTCCAACCTTTCAAGTTGTCTTTTGGTGTTTGTGGGTTGAGGAATCTGAGAATCTCTGCTGCTGCTGGGGATTCCGTCCCTGAGGCCCATTCTGGTCCTGTTCCTCCCTCTGCCATTCTGCCAAGACTGGACTGCATTCCACTCTGTGTCCAGTGTGATAGACTTTTCCTGTCGACCTTCCAGGTTACCTTAGGCTGAAAATCTCTTTCATTTTGTCATCATGTGACTTCTGTTGCTCTAGAATTTGTTGAGAGTAATTTTTTACATATATTTTATGGGCTGTGGGGGAAGAGCTTCCTTTTCCATTAGTCCAATTTTCCTTTTAAATTCTTCCATGATTTCCTGTTCCATATACTTAAAATCATTGGCCAGTTTTTCCTCTATTTCCCTTAATTTGGCTTTTAAAATACTTCTTGAACTCTTCTGAGAATGCTCTTTGGGCTTGAGACCAGTTCATATTCCCTTCTGAAGTTTCAGATGAGAGTACAGTTCCAATGCTGCCCTCTTTGGTATTCAGGTTTTGCTCCTTGTCCCCACAGAAAGATTCTATGGTCTTATCTTTTCTGGTTTGCTTCTTGTTCATGATAATCACCCTTTTCCTAGTTTTTAAAGTGAATCTCTGCTTCTGGAGCACAGGAGGCTCTGTCCCACCATTCTTGTGTGTAGAACTTGAGGCTTTGTAGAACTTGTGCCATCTGGTTCTTTCAGCTAGAGCCTAGAATGCTGTAGGTTACCTGCCACTGAACTGGCTGATGTGCCAAAGCAGAGGACAGGTGAAGTCTTTCTGAGTTTCCCCTGAGTTACAATGGAGCTAGCTGTGTTAAGTGTGGGGAAGGGTAGTCTGGCCACAGAAGATCTTCTCTCCTGAGCCCAGGCAGGCTCAGTGGTTGGTGAATTATTGTTTGTACTAGTGACTTCGCTATTCCCCTGGCAGTGCTGAGGCAAGCTTGAGGTCCTGGTATTGATGATTGTGGGCTCCACTGCCCCTCCCCCCCCCCACCAGGGCTCAGAATCTCCTCCTGCTTTGCTGAGGTGGGACCGACTGGTACAGCTCCAGTCCTGCACTGGTCCTCCTCAGCCACAGCAAGAAGGACTCCCCCTTTGTGATTTTCCTAGGCTTGTGGACTAGGAGACTGTTTGCCCCTTGGCTGATCCCATTTTTCCAGGATTCTTCCTGGGGAAATATTTTATGGGTTTTTCAGGGTCAGCAAAGGGAGGGGCAGAACATTTACTGATCACTCTGCCATCTTGGCTCCCAGAAGTTCAAGTAGGTGATTTACAGACATTTAATCTGTAGGCTGATAATCTCGGGAATGGCTTTTGCAATTACCTGAAGCTCCAGTCTCTCTCTCACTTGATTTCACTAGATTCCCATCCCAGACTGGTATGACCAAGATTCTACAGTGCAGTCACTCCCTCATACCTCCCAGAGCTTTCTGCTCAGTCTTGCCACAGTGGGGAGCACACTGGCTATGTGCTATGCACTGTGCACTCCTCCAGCCCTATGCAACAGTTCCTTCCCATATATCTTCCTGAACTGGAAATCTGCCACAGTCTATGTCCTATTAGATTCTGCCATTCCAAAATCTGTTCAGATTCTCTTTTTGGAGGTATCTGAAGGAATTTGTCTTAGAGCTTAGGTGAGTAGTTGCCCTCACTCCACCATCTTGACTCTGACCCCCACCCATAATTTTTATTAAAATATTGACAGTGTCTCAGCAATAATATTTCTAGTTCTATAAGTAAGTGGGGATAGAATTCAACAGGGTTAAGTGAAGTGAATTCATGAAAGGAACACATTTCACATAATTTAAGGGTCATCATGTGGAAAAGAGAATAGTCTTGTTTTTTGTTCTCAGAGGGTAATGAATAAAAGATTCACACAGTAGAAGTTGGATCAAGGAGAGAAAACATTTCTCCACAATCAGAGCTATCCAAAAGGGGAGTAGGCTTCCTCAAAAGGGAATGAGGTCTACATCAATTCAATTCAACAGAGAAGTATTAAGAGCAAAGTACTATGCTAAGTGCTGAGAAATCATAATGAAATAACCCTTGTATTCAAGGAACTTACATTCTATTGGAGGCCATGAAGATGGACTTTCTATGCACATAATTAAATGGAAGAGTTTTGTTTTGGTTTGGTTTTTTTGAGAAATAAAAGAATAGAAATACACTTTGAGGACCAGGGAAAGTTTGCTATCTTATTTTACAGGCACTCTAAGATTCAGAAAGAGGGAGAGAAAATACTTTTTCTTTTATCTGTCTAATATCACCCCTATAAAGTGGCAATGCTGAGTCTAGAACTCTAGGTTTTTTAGTTTAGAGTAATAAGGAATTTCTAGAGCACAAAATGCCTGGAAAGGTCTGGAATACTCCTTGACAAAAACAATGCTGAGTTGAATTTCTTAGAAGTCCTGTTACTATTTCCCATTGGAGCACAACAACTTCACCATCTGAATTTGTCCAGAAAAATCTAGTACAGTAATATCTAAAGAGTATCCTTAAGAGACTAAGTCAAGGATTTTATGTGATGATAAAAGTTATGAAAACCTTGTCATAGAAGGGCTGGTTAAGGAAACAGGGATGATAAACTCAGAAAAGAAAAGAAACAGGGAAAATGTGAAAATTGCATGCAAATTTTGATAAGACAATAATAAACATTTATTAAGAACCTATTAGATACTAGGCCCTGTGACAAACCATGGGTATACAAAAAGAGGCAAAAGACAGTCCCTTCCTCCAAGGAACTTACAATCTAATAGAGGAGACAAGGTGGAAGCAATTATATATAAAGCAAGTTCTATATGGGATAAAAAGGAAATAATGGAGAAAAGACACTAGAATTAAGAGAGATTGAGGAAGGCTTCCAGTAAAAGATTTGATTTAGTTGGTACTTAAAGCAAACCAAGTTGTTCAGTAAGCAGAGTGGAGAAGGCAAAGCATTTCAAGTACAGAGAACATTCAGAGAAAATGCCCAGAGAATTACCACCACCATCACCTATCATCTCTCAAGTTCACATACTACTTTAAGATCTGCAAAGGGATTTAGAATGTTTATTTGTAGAGGGGATTTGATTTGATTTTCTTGGCCCCAGGAAGCATTCTGGGATCAGTGAGGGAATGTTAAACAGAAACAGATTTTCCCTGAATATAAGGAAATATTTCCTAATAATTAACACTGTCCAAAGTTGCAAAGGGCTGCTTTAGATGGAAGTAGAATGTTGCCCACTGAAATCAACTGGAGACTGAGTGGCAACTTCTTGGAGATATGATAGAGGGGGTCCATGTTTTGAAGTAGTCAAGTACTACTGAGGCTAAATACTACTGTCATCTGAGGCCCTTGGAATTCTCAGAGTCCATGATTCTACGATAATTCTGCTTTTCTCATGTCCAATTCTGGCATAGCCTCCATGCTGAGGCCAAATCACACCACAGTGACGGAGTTCATCCTCATTGGCTTCTCCACATTCCCTCATCTTCAGTGGATGTTTTTTGTGCTCTTTCTGCTGATGTATTTATTCACGCTGCTGGGCAACTTTCTCATCATGTTGACCATCCGGAGTGAGCAGAGCCTCCACACACCTATGTACTTCTTCCTATGTGCACTCTCTATCTCAGAAATCTTCTACACTTTTGCCATTATCCCACGTCTACTCAGAGACCTGCTCTCTGCTCAGCATACCATCTCCTTCATGGGATGTGCTAACCAGATGTTTTTCTCCTTCACATTTGGCTTCACTCACTCTTTCTTGCTCACAGTCATGGGCTACGACCGCTATGTGGCCATCTGCCACCCTTTGCGCTATAATGTGCTCATGAGCCCACAGGGTTGTACCAGACTGGTGGCCATCTCATGGTTCAGTGGCATGTTAATGGGGCTGGTGGTTACACTTGCCATTTTCCACTTGCACTTTTGTGGGCCCAATGAAATCCACCATTTTGCCTGCCATGTGCCACCTTTAGTGAAGCTTGCCTGTGGAGACATTTGGACTGTGGCTATGGGAGTGGGAATAGTCTGTATCACAGCCCTATTGGGTTGCTTCCTCCTTATTCTCATTTCCTATGCCTTCATTGTGGCCACCATCTTGAGGATCCCTTCAGCTGATGGTCGACACAAAGCCTTTTCTACCTGTGCTTCCCACCTCACTGTGGTTGTGGTACACTATGGCTTTGCTTCTGTTATCTACCTAAAGCCCAAGGCCCCAGAATCACTTGAAGGAGACACCTTGATGGGCATCACCTATACTATCCTTACTCCATTCTTGAGCCCTATCATCTTTAGTCTGAGGAACAAGGAACTGAAGAATGCCTTAAATAAAATCTTTCTCAGCAATTTCTTCCCTCAAAAACTGTAGGGGTCTGGAATAAATACCCAAAAGACAACTTACTGCATTTATTACTTTGATGAAACAAAAAGTAGTTGCTAGATATACAGTGAAATGGTCATTTTTCACTCTTTGGAAGGATTTCTGCTCTTTACTGATATTCTACCTTAGTGTATATCTGTTACTTCCAATCCATTGGCCAATCCATCCATTAATATGAATACTAGAAATACTATCTTTTGTGAAGCTCATGGTTTGCTCAGTCCTGAGTTCTGTCTTGGAGCTGTGACAATCAAAAAAGATAATCAATGATCCTCAGACAATTTTTTTTTATATTTTTTAATTTAATTTTTATTTATTTTATTTTATTAATTGAGGAATGAGAAATACAGAAAATGAAGACACATACCTTTGTCCTCAAGGAATCTCTATTGTAATATGAAAGACAGGTCAGAAGTGTAGTTTGTTGATGAGAACAAACCTTTGAAATCTGAAATAATTTTAGAAAGAAATTTATTAATTCGTTTGGTAGAGGAAAACAAGCTTGGAAGCAAGTGTGGTTCCTCCTAGTCAGACTCTGGAAGGTTTACATTATATACTATTTAGGTAAGGGAATAAGGACATTTGTCTGATTGGTCTCAAGTAGGCAGGAGATAGCCTTTAAGAGAAGGGCAATTTGAGATGTGTATCAGCAAGTAAGTCAATTTATTCGGGGGAATCCAAAACATAAACTTTGGGCAAACTCAAAATAAATCCTAGGTGTGGAGATCCAAAATAGGAATGCTTTGGGTGGATTCAGGACCTGGGGGAACCCAAAATTTCATGTACACATCTCTGACTTTCCTAGAGAAATACTAAAGTCAGGGAGACATTCTGGATTCAAGCAATCTCTAGTCATGTAAGTTAAAATCCAAGAATATAATGAATGATAAATAATAATAAAATAAAGTAGTCAGACACATAATATAGGCCAACATTAACAACTAAATCAAAGGAAAAATCTACCTATCCCCACCAAGTAAAAGGGAGCTTTGAAAACAGTAGGCCTACAACAGGCCTGCAAAACATATGACTCATGGGCTGCTTGCAGTCCACCAAAGGATTTTGGGCATTCTATGAAAAAGTGTAAGGTTGCCACTCTGCACTCTCCTATTTTGTCACATGATTCACCACAAACAACCATCATCAGTCTGTCTCTAGTCTAACCTATCTATAGCCTGAAGAAATTTAGCCTATTTTAATTTTGGCCCCTACCTACTGCCAAGTTGTCCAGGTTTGGCTTACAATAACAACAGGATGGAGGTAGGAAGAATCATAGAAGTTATTTTTATGAAACCCTTTCATTTTATAAAGCTGCATTCAGGTCTTGACTATGTCACTTATTTGCTGTATGACCTTGGGTAAATGACTTTACTTTTCAGTGCCTCAGTTTTCCCATATATAGACTAAAGATAACAGTGCTTGAACTATCTACCTCCTAAGGTTGTTAGGAGGCCATAATGAAACAATGTGTGCAAAATATTTTTGTAAACTACCTTGTAAACACCAGATTGTTATTTTTCCAAAACCCAACAAAAGTGATCATTCTAATTATCTTTACTGGAAAAATAAAATGGATGAAAAACTTATAGTGTTCCAACTAGGACATGTAGTTGGATGAGAAATCCACCAACTTCATTCATGAATATATACTATATACCATGGTCAGCTATGGTAGATCAACAAGGAGCTAGAAAAGCATATTTGGAAGACAACTTCTATTTCTATTGCTTTTGAACTTGACCACTAGAATGGTTTGTTTTTGTAAAAATAGTCTAAGCTGTCATTGAACTGATCCTGAAGAACTATCACAAACCTTTCTGCCCCTATCAAAAATCAAAAATCAATTTGATGTGATTATTTGTTCAACACATCTTTGTTAAGTTGTGTCAGTTTTTTTATTGTAAGTTAGGTGATCATGTGGATGTCACCCATGGAAGGCCTATGGATTCTGCTCTTGAATTCTGGCCATTTCTTAGCCTCCCTCTAGAGTTAACTCTCAGCTATGTTCAAGAAATCCATTGATAGATACCTGTTGTTGATCTTCCTATTGCCTGTGAAATTGTTTGTTTATTCCAGAAGTGTGTCTTTACATTTACATTTTTAGACTTTTTGTCTTGTGCTCTGAGATTATCAATACTTTTTCTTCTTTTGGGCAGGAAATTATGATAGCCAACTGGAAATGATGAACCCTGTAAAGCATTTTACAGTATATAAGTTTTTGTCCTCAGATTCTCAAAGTGGGAAATACTGTCTTCTGGGGGAGCACTGGAATGATCTAGTAGGGCAGTAGTAGCCTCAGGTGCAATTGGGAATACACTGAATAAAAATAAGAAGACAGTGAAAAGAAAACAACAAAAAAATTGAAAAACCTTTCATTCATGTTTCATCTGCTGTGTAACACAGTTAAAGTCATAGTGATTACATTATTTTCCAAAAATAGCCCTGTAAAATGCAAGTTACAACTGATCAGTGGTCAAGTCTGCTGACAGCTTAAAAAGCAAGTGTCGGCAGACAACTGTACCATGCATTGTTGGGAAGTGCAGCATACATTGGCAGGAATGTGTGCATGTAATGACTTGTTTACATATGATACTATACAGTTCCATGACA
The DNA here is from genome assembly GCF_028372415.1 of Notamacropus eugenii. Classification (NCBI taxonomy): domain Eukaryota; kingdom Metazoa; phylum Chordata; class Mammalia; order Diprotodontia; family Macropodidae; genus Notamacropus; species Notamacropus eugenii. The sequence goes on along the minus strand of NC_092875.1, from coordinate 58,124,344 downwards.
CATTATTGAATCTCCATCCTTCTTTGGAACATAACTCATCAAATCCAAATGACATTTTGAAATGATTGGAAAGTTTCTAGGAGAGGACGAAACTATTAATTGTGTTTTTCACAGTGGAGTCATATTATTTGAAGCTTTCCCTGTACATTAAGCACCTTATATTCAGTATGGTTCTAAAAGTTGACTTGAAAATTATACTCAGTTCTATTTGGAAGTGATAGCAATGGGTTTAAGGCATGGCAGAACAATAGAGGGTTTTGACTGTCTCCTGGGAGGATGTCACACTTGCTCACAATTGCTCTTCACATTATGTTGGTAGTATGTTTCGACTAGAGCACAAATTTACCACATGGACAACAAATTATCAAGCCTCACATTATCACTTTGTTGAAACATATTTTATATATTTGCAATATTTGACATTATGAGCCAAGGTTCTCTGATAATAAAGGCAATTTAAAAGTTACTGTGTTTGGACATGCTTGTTTATTGGTGGTTTTGTCCTTCATCTTTGAAGAAGACCAAAATGACATCACCATGATAAAGTAAAATGTCAGAGTGTCCGACTGTGACTGATCAGACCAATATGAGCTCAGAATGCTCTACCACAAGTTGGGCACAGATAGTCAGTATAAATATTTGCTGTGGATATCCCAAATTTGTGCATTCTGGGTTTACTTTGTGCTCTCTCAATTCTGCTTTGCTCAAAGAGCACAGCACCTTTTCTTATGTGAGCACACCATGCTGAGCAGTCTTGTGCCAATGTCTCCCATGATGCATAGTCAAATCCAAAGTTCTTGAGAGAGACCTTGAGAGTCTGGCCACCATGTGATCATTTGCCCCATGCGAGTCCTTCATAAAATAGTCTTTTTTGGCAAGTGTACATTTTGCCTTCAAACAATATGGCCAGGCCATCAGAGCTCTGCTCTCTGAAGCATAGTTTCAATGCTTGGCAGTTCAGCTCAAGCAAGGACTTCAGTGTCTGGTACTTGATCCTGCCAGGATTCTCAGAATCTTCCTAAGACAGTTCAAATGGAAAGGATTCAAATTCCTGTCATGGTGCTGGTAGACTGTCCATGTTTCACAAGAATATGACAAGGAGGTCAGCACAAAGACTCTGTAGACCTTCAGTTTGGTAGTCAATCTAACACCTCTATTCTTCCAAACCTTTCCTTGGAGCCTCGCAAACACTGAGCTAGCTCTGGCAATGAGTGCATCAACCTCATTGAAACCCCAACAGGGGTGACAAAGAGTTGGACATGACAGAAAAACAGTATCTACTTTAAGCCAGTCACTGTGCTAAGCACTGGAGATACAAAAAGAAGGGAAAGATAATCTTTTGTCCTCAGGGAATTCACAATCTAATAATTACAAAAGATATATGTATATATACATATATACATACATATATATTATATATGTATATGTATGTGTATGTAGATATATGCATTTCTCTACATGTCTATATGCATAAATACATATATGTGTATATATGTATGTATATATGAATGGTAACATTTAGTTTGAGCTTCGAAGGAAAGCTTCCCATTCCTCTGTACTGTGTATTATATATAGGCAGTTATGAAGCTCAACTCCCACATTTGCCTTTTATTGTCTTAATTCCCAAATTATAAAAAAAATTCCAGCCCTGTGCATTTGTCCTTTCCACTAATACAAAGCCTGAACCTGTCCTATAAATGAGTTTTCTCATCACCTTTTCCTTGGGCATATTTGGTGTTCCTGAAACCATAGAACCAATTGTGAAGACTCATTCCTGACAGTTTCTGGCATGCTGAAGGTATAGTTCTGCAGGCTATCCACAGGCATAGAATTGACAATGTTGAGCATATTGAGGTAGCTGCTGGCTTCAGCATACCAACCTGACTCTTGACCTGCTCAACAGAAGAAATCAAGCATAATTCTAGGTTTCTCTCAGCTCTTGACCCTCTGGTCTCAGCCTGTATGCATATTCACAGAAGGGAAGTGATGGGCCTCTAGTTGCAATGGGAATTAAATGGGGCTACAACTTTTGTTGTTGTTGTTATTCAGTTGTTGAGTCAGGTCCAACTCCTCATGACCCCATCTATTCTCCATTATCTTTTGAAGTCTGTCCAAGTTCATGTTCATTGTTTCCATGACACTGTCTGATTTACTGGATTTCAGCAAAATGTTTAACTAAGTTTCTATGTTATCTTTGTGGGCAGGATGATATAGATATAAGCTAGATGACAATACAGTATTCATAACCAGTTGAATGGTCAAAATCAAAGTATAATCATTTATGGATCAAGGTCAACTTGGAAGGAGGTTTCTAATGGAGAATCCCAGGAATTTTTCCCTGGCCTTGTGCTAGTCAACATTTCAATCAATGATTTATGTGAAAAAACAAAATGTAACCTGTCAAATTTGCAAATTACACAAAGTTAGGAAGGCTAAGCTCCCAAAACAGATAAAGGAAGCATTATCTAAAAACAAAACAAAAAATTGCAACAGACTAGGTTAAGTTTGGACCATATCCTGCCTCTGACCTTGGAGAAAAATGGCTTTAAATTTATATCTGAAGGTCAAATTGTAGCAGTATTTGAAGTTAATGTCTGCAGGTAACCTTGCTCTTCATTAAGAAAGACTCATGGAGCCTAAGAGTACCAAAGAAAAAGCTGAGGCTCAATTTATCAAGAGACTGGCTTCCTCATCTTGAAGCTAAATGAGAACACTTTCAAAACAATGAACACCTATACACCGCTAGTCTTCATGTATATTATTGACAGTGTAAAGTGAATGGATCTAAAGAGAGTCTAAACCAGAAGTTTCCAAACCTATTTGGCCCACCACCCTCTTTTAAAAAACTTATTCAGTGTCTATCTGGAAATCTACGTTCTTTAAATCTTTTAATGTATTTTTGAAATTGGCATCATTTCAAAAAACACTTTTAAATGATGCATCTTAAATTTAATAATTTGTTGTAAATTTGTGGTTTTACTTGAACGGAAATTTTGATGATCCCTGAGGTCTTTTTGAGATCTAAGTTAATGACCTTGTGATCATAATGAAATGAAATTTATTAGAAATAGAAATAATTGTAAAGTTCTTAACTGGGATTCAAAACATCAACTTTTAGAAGTTGCATAAACATGACTAAGGAAGAATTCTTATGAAGAATATCTTGGAACTTTAGTGGACCATATGGTTTATATTTATGGCATTATGGCATGACAATAAAAAGCAAGTAAAAAACAAACACCTGATATGGTGCTGACTAAAATAAGAGACATAGTGGGGAACTTCTGGGAGCCAAGATGGCAGAGTAAGCAGTAAATCCCTCTAGCTTTCCCATATTCACCACTAAACAACTATAAAATAACACCCTAGAACAAATCCTAGAAAAGTGGATCAGGGGAAGATGGCATAGGACAATCTTTTAGCCTGGAAGACCTGGAGGATGAGCAAGAAAAGTCATTATCACTAGGATAGAACAGCTCAGTATGGGAAGTGTCCTAGCAAAGCAACAGCAAGCCCCACCTCAGCAAACCAGCAGGAGATCCTGAGCTCTAGTGTGGTAGAGCAAGTAAAAACCAACACCACATGCCTTATCACAGCCAGGGGAAGTGGTAGACTCCATCTCTAAGGAGTGCCTCACGCATCTTCTAAAGGTCAGACCTCCAGTTGCTGCAGTGTAGTTCTGGGGAAATGCACAACAACTCCATCTGGCCTTAGCAAATACCAGACACCACTATGAGGATCCCAGATCAGTAACAGGTAAGCTGCCAGACCCCTGGACAATAACGAAACAACTTAAAAAATTTATTGGATACTGTCAAAGCAGTTCTTAGGGAAATTTTTATATCTCTAAATGCTTACATGAATAAAATAGAGAAAGTGATCAATGAATTGGGAATGTAACTAAAAAAGCCAGAAAAAGAACAAATTTAAAATCTTCAATTAAATATGAAATTAGAAATTCTGAACATCAATGAAAAGATTAACAAAATTGAAACTAAGAAAACTATTGAGCTAATAAATAAAACTAAGAGCTAGCATTATGAAAAAAATTAATAAAATAGCTAAATCTTTGATTAATTTGATTAGAAAAATGAAAGAAGAAAAGCAAATTTCCAGTATCAAAAATTAAAAAGGTGAATTCACCACCAGGGAAGAGGAAATTGAAACAATAATTAGGAGATATTTTGCCCAACTGTATGCCAATAAATCTGACAATATGAGTTAAATGGATGAATATTTACAAAAATATATGTTGGGGGGGCAGGGCCAAGATGGGGGAGTAGACAGACGCATATACACTAGCTCTGAACCCACCACCCATAAAATATCTGTAAAACATAACTACCAATAAATTCTGGAGCAGCAGAAGCCACAGAACAGCAGAGCGGGCGAGATTTCTGTTCCAGAGAGCCTGAAAACCTCTCGCAAAAGGTCCTCGTGCTGCGGACCCAGAGCCCAGCCCTGCATTGCCCTCGGCACTGAGAGGAGTGGATCTGAGCAGGGAGAAGATCCGAGCAGGCTTCAGGGATGGGATCTCCAGTGGCCGCATGTGTTCCTCCACCCACAGGTGACAAGGGTCGGTGAGAGAGTCTCTGTGGCGGGTCGAGAGGGGAGTGGGGTGCCCCCATAACTCAGGCCCCCTTGGGAGGCAGCAGGTGAGGCGGGAGCAGACCTGGGCTCCCCAAGCAGGCAGGAGCTCAGATTCATTGTTGAAGGTCTCTGCATAAACCCCCTGAGGGAACTGAGCCCCATGAGGCAGCCCTGCACCTACCTGAGCACCTGAACTCAATCTCACACTGAATAGCAGCCCTCCCTCCACCCAAAGCCCTGAGGCTGGAAAGCAGCATTTGAATCTCAGACCCCAAGTGCTGGCTGGGCAGATCTGGAGGGCCAAGTGTGTGGGTGTGAAGAGAATATTCAGAAGTCAAGTCACTGGCTGGGAAAATGCCCAGAAAAGGGAAAAGAAATAAGACTATAGAAGGTTACTTTCTTGGTGAACAGGCATTTCCTCCCTGCCTTTCTGATGAGGAAGAACAATGCTTACCATCAGGCAAAGACACAGAAGTCAAGGCTTCTGTATCCCAACCCACTCAATGGGCTCAGACCATGGAAGAGCTCAAAAAGAATTTTGAAAATCAAGTTAGAGAGGTGGAGGAAAAGCTGGGAAGAGAAATGAGAGACATACAAGCGAAGCATGAAAAACAATTAAATACCCTGCTAAAGGAGACCCAAAAAAATACTGAAGAAAATAACACCTTGAAAAATAGGCTAACTCAATTGGCAAAAGAGGTTCAAAAAGCCAATGAGGAGAAGAATGCTTTCAAAAGCAGAATTAGCCAAATGGAAAAGGAGATTCAACAGCTCACTGAAGAAAATAGTTCTTTCAAAATTAGAATGGAACAGATGGAGGCAATGACTTTATGAGAAACCAAGAAATCACAAAACAAAACCAAAAGAATGAAAAAATGGAAGATAATGTGAAATATCTCATTGGAAAAACAACTGACCTGGAAAATAGATCCAGGAGAGACAATTTAAAAATTATGGGACTACCTGACAGCCATGATCAAAAAAAGAGCCTAGACATCATCTTGCATGAAATTATCAAGGAAAACTGCCCTGAGATTCTAGAACCAGAGGGCAAAATAAGTATTCAAGGAATCCACAGATCACCACCTGAAAGAGATCCAAAAAGAGAAACTCCTAGGAACATTGTGGCCAAATTTCAGAGTTCCCAGGTCAAGGAGAAAATATTGCAAGCAGCTAGAAAGAAACAATCCAAGTATTGTGGAAGTACAATCAGGATAACACAAGATCTAGCAGCTTCTACATTAAGGGATCAAAGGGTGTGGAATAGGATATTCCAGAAGGCAAAGGAACTAGGACTAAAACCAAGAATCACCTACCCAGCAAAACTGAGTATAATACTTCAGGGGAACAATTGGTCTTTCAATGAAATAGAGGACTTTCAAGCATTCTTGATGAAAAGACCAGAGCTGAAAAGAAAATTTGACTTTCAAACACAAGAATGAAGAGAAGCATGAAAAGGTAAATAGCAAAGAGAAGTCATAAGAGACTTACAAAAGATGAACCGTTTACATTCGTACATGGAAAGACAATATTTGTAACTCTTGAAACTATTCAGTATCTGGGTACTGAGTGGGATTACACACACACACATGCACATGCACATGCACACACACATAGAGACAGAGTGCAGAGAGTGAATTGAAGAGGATGGGATCATATCTTAAAAAAATGAAATCAAGCAGTGAGAGAGAAATATATTGGGAGGAGAAAGGGAGAAATGGAATGGGGCAAATTATCTCTCATAAAAGAGGCAAGCAAAAGACTTATTAGTGGAGGGATAAAGAGGGGAGGGGAGAGAAAAACATGAAGTTTACTCTCATCACCTTCCACTAAAGGAAGAAATAAAATGCACACTCATTTTGGTATGAAAACCTATCTTACAATACAGGAAAGTGGGGGATAAGGGGATAAGCAGGGTGGGGGAGATGATGGAAAGGAGGGCCATGGGGAGGAGGGAGCAATTTGAGGTCGACACTCATGGGGAGGGACAGGATCAAAAGAGAGAATAGAAGTAATGGGGGACAGGATAGGATGGAGGGAAATATAGTTAGTCTTATACAACACAACTATTATGGAAGTCATTTGCAAAACTACACAGATTTGGCCTATATTGAATTGCTTGCATTCCAAAGGGAAGGGGTGGGGAGGAAGGGAGGAAGAGAAGTTGGAACTCAAAGTTTTAGGAACAACTGTCGAGTACTGTTCTTGCCACTAGGATATAAGAAATACAGGTTAAGGGGTATAGAAAGTTATTTGGACCTACAGGACAAAAGAGAAGATGGAGACAAGGGCAGAGAGGGATGATGGAAGAGACAGCAGATTGGTGATAGGGGCAATTAGAATGCTCAGTGTTTTGGGGTGGGGGAGGGGACAAAAGGGGAGAAAATGTGGAACCCAAAATTTTGTGAAAATGAATGTTAAAAGTTAAATAAATAAATAATTTTATATATATGTTGCCTGGATTAGCAGATCAGGAAAAAAAAATATTTAACCCCATTTCAGAAAAAGAAATTGAAGAATCCATCAGTGGACTTCCTAAGAAAAAATCAACAGGAACAGATGGATCTACAAATAAATTTGACCAAACATTCAAAGAACAATTAATTCTAGTACTGCATAAACTATTTGGAAAATAGATTAAGAAGGAGTTCTACCAAATTATTTTTATGACACAAATGTGGTGCTGGTACCTAAGCCAGGAAGAGCCAAAACAGAGTATAGACCAATTTCCCTAAGGAATATTGATGTAATTTTAAAAAATAAAATAAAATATTAGCAAAGAGATTACAGGAACTTTTTACAATCATAATATACTATGACTAGATGAGATTTATACCTAGAATGCAAGGGTGGTTCAATATTAGGAAAATTATCAGTATGACTGATGTTAGCAATAAGAAAATTAACAGAAATCATATGATTATCTCAATGATTACAGGAAAATCTTCTGATAAAAGACAAAATGCATTCCTATTAAAAACATTAGAGAGCATAGGAATAAGTGGATTTTTCCAAAACGATAAGTAGCATTTGTCTAAAACCATAAGTAAGCACTATATGTAAAGGGGATAAATTAACAGTATTCCCAAGAAGTTCAGAAGTGAAACAATGATATCCAATACCACCACTTTTATTCAATATTGTACTAGACATGTTAGTTTTAGCAGTAAAAGAAGAAAAATAAGTTGAGGGAATTAGAATTGGCAGTGAAGAAACAAAAGTATCATTCTTTGCAGATGCTATAATGGTGTACTTAGAGAATACTAGAGAATTAAATAAAGAACTACTTGAGATAATAAAAAACTTCAGTAAAGTTGCAAGATATAAAATGAGCCCACATTAATCAGTGACATTTTTATGCATTAATAGCATAGCCCAGCAGCAAGAGATAGAAAGAGAAATTTCATTTAAGATGACTATAGAACATATAAAATGTGTGAGCTTTTACTTGCAAAAACAAACCCAGCAACTATATGAAGACAATTATAAAACACTTTTCACTCGATTCAAGACAGATATAAATACCTGAAAAGATATAAGTTCCTGACGGGTAGGCCAAGCTAATATAATAAAAAAGACAATTCAACTTAAATTAATTTACTTATTCAATGTCAAACCAATCAAACTACCAAGATGTTATTTTATTGAGCTAGAAAAAGAATAATAACAACTTTTATCTGGAGTACGAAAAGGTCAAGAATATCTATCAAGGGAATTAAAGAAAAGAAATTCAAAGGAAGGTGGCCTCACCATACCAGAGCTAGAACTGTATTATAAAGCAACAATCATCAAATCTATTTGTTACTCACTGAAAAATAGAGTGGGGGACCAGCAGAATAACTTTAGTGCACAAAACAGAATAATAAATGACTACGGGAGCCTACTGTTTGATAAACCCAAAGACTCCAGATTCTCAGATAAGAATTCACTACTTGAAAAAAAAACCTGCTGGCAAAACTGGCAAACAGTATAGCAGAATCTAGGCAAAGATCAACATTTTATACCATATACCAAGATTAGGTCAAAATGGACACAGGATTTAGACGTAAAAGGTGACACCATAAACAAACTAGGAGAGCAAGGACTAGTTTGCCTGTCGGTTCTGTGGAGACCAGATGAATTTAGGTCCAAACAAGAGATAAAGAACATTATGAAATGCAAAATGGAGAATTTTCATTACATTACATTAGAAAGATTTTGTACAATCAAAATCAATGCAACCATGATTAGAAGGGGAGCAGAAAACTGAGAAACAATTTTTATAGCCAGTGTCTCTGATAAAGGCCTCATCTCTAACATATATAGAGAACTGAGTCAAATTTATAAGAACATAATTCATTCCCCAGTTGATAAATGGTCAAAGGATACGAACAGGCAGTTTTCAGATGATGAAGTGAAATTTAGAAATGCTATGAATCACTATTGATGGGAGTAGTGTAAATTAAATCAGCTCTAAGGTACCACATCACACCTATCAGATTGTTAAATCTGACAAAAAAAAAAATGATAACTGTTGGAGAAATGTGGGAAAATTTGTACACTAATGCATTGTTGGTAGAATTGCAAAATGACCCAACCATTCTGGAGAGCAATTTGGAACTATGCCCAAAGGGCTATAAAACTATGTATATTCTTTTATCCAACAATATCACTAATAGGTCTGTATCCTAAAGAGATCATGAAAAAGGGAAAAGTATGTTCATGTATAAAAAAATATTTATAGCAGGTTTCTTGTGGTGGTAAAGAATTGGAGATTGAGGGGATGCCCATCAATTGGGCTGAACAAGTTGTGACATATGAATGTAATGGAATACTATTGTGCTATAAGAAATGATGAGTAGAATTCCTTTGGAAAAATCTGGAAACACTTACATGAACTGATGCTGAGTGAAGGGAGCAGAACCAGGGTAACATTGTATATAGTAACAGCTACAATGTGTGATGACCAATTTTGACAGGCTTAGTTCTTCTTAGCAATACAATGATCTAAGACAATTCCAAAAGTCTTGTGATGGAAAATGTTACCCACATCCAGAGAAATAACTATGGAGTTTGAATGCAGATCAAAGCACACTGTTTTCTCTCCTTTTTTTTGTGGTTTTTACTTTTTGTTCAGATTCTTCTTACATAACATGACTAACGCAAAAATACATCTAATATCATTATACATGCATAACCTATAACAGATTTCATGCAGTCTTGGGAAGGGGGAGAGGGATGGGAGAAAAAAATTGGTACTCAAAATCTTTTTTTCAATTTATTTATTTATTTTTAGTTTTCAACATTCATTTCCACAAGATTTTGAGTTTCAAATTTTCTCTCCATCTCTCCCTTCCTTCCACTCCAAAACACCATGCATTCTGATTACCCCTTCCCTGAATCCACTTTCCCTTCTATCATACCCCTCCCTTCCCTTGTCCTCATCTTCTCTCTTCTCTTGTAGCGCAAGATAGATTTCTATACCCCATTACCAGTGTTTCTTATTTCCCATTTACTTGCAAAAACAATTCTCAACACTCATTTCTAAAACTTTTAATTCTAATTTCTCTCACTTCCTCCTTCCTCACCCATCTTCAGTGAGAAAACAAGCAATTCAATACAGGCTATGTATATATAGTGTTGCTAAAGACTTCCATAATAGTTATGTTCTGAAAGACTACCTACATTTCCTTCCATCCTGTCCTGCCCTCCCATTTATTCTATTCTCTCTTTTGACTTAATCTCTCCCCAAAAGTGTTTACTACTAGTTCCCCTCCTCTCATTTACCCTCTCTTCTCTCATCCCCGCCCCCTGCATTCCACTTATCCCTTCTCCCCTGCTTTCCTGTAGTGTAAGATAGATTTTCATACCAAATTGAGTGTGCATGTTATTCCCTCCTTAGGCCAAATGTGATGAGAGTAAGCTTCACTTATTTCCTCTCACCTCCCCCTTTTCCCCTTCATGGAAAGAGCTTTTTCTTGTCTCTTTTATGAGAGATAATTTACCCCATTCCATTTCTCCTTTTCTCCTCCTAATATATTCCTCTCCCACACCTTGATTTTATTTATTTAGATATCATTCCTTCCTATTCAACTCACCTTGCGCCTTTTGTCTATATATGTATATGTATACATATGTGTGTGTGTCTGTCTGTCTATCTGTCTTTGTGTATGTGTGTGTGTCTGTCTGTCTGTCTATCTGTATATGTGTGTGTGTGTGTGTGTGTGTTTATAACGCCTCCAACTACCCAAATGCTGAGAAAAGTTTCAAGAGTTACAAATATTATCTTTCTATGTAGGAATGTAAACAGTTTAGCTTTAGTAAGTCCCTTATGATTTCTCTTTCCTGTTTACCTTTTGATACTTCTCTTGATCCTTGTGTTTGAATGTCAAATTTTCTATTCAGCTCTGGTCTTTTCATCAAGAATGCTTGAAAGTCCTCTATTTCATTGAATAACCATTTTTTTCCCTTGAAGTATTACACTTTTTCTGGGTAGGTGACTCTTTGTTTTAGTCCTAGTTCCTTTGACTTCTTGAATATCGTATTCCAAGCCCTTTGATCCCTTAATGTAGAAGCTGCTAGGTCTTGTGTTATCCTGATTGTGTTTCTGCTATACTCAAATTGTTTCTTTCTAGCTGCTTGCAATATTTTCTCCTTGACCTGGGAACTCTGGAATTTGACTACAATATTCCTAGGAGTTTTTCTTCTCAGATCTCTTTCAGGAGGTGATTGGTGGATTCTTTCGATATTTATTTTACCCTCTGGTTCTAGAATATCAGGGCAGTTTTCCTTGATAATTTCATGAAAAATGATATCTAGGCTCTTTTCTTGATCATGGCTTTCAGGTCGACCCATAATTTTTAAATTGTCTCTCCTGGATCTATTTTACAGGTCAGTTGTTTTTCCAATAAGATATTTCACATTGTCTTCTATTTTTTCATTCTTTCAGTTTTGTTTTGTAATTTCTTGGTTTCTCATAAAGTCATTAGCTTCCATCTGTTCCATTCTAATTTTTAAAGAACTATTTTCTTCAGTGAGCCTTTGAACCTCCTTTTCCATTTGGCTAACTCTGTTCTTTGAAGCATTCTTCTCCTCTTTGGCTTTTTGGGCCTCTTTTGCCATTTGAGTTAGTCTATTTTTAAAGGTGTTGATTTCTTCCGCATTTTTTGGGTCTCCTTTAGCAAGCTGTTGACCTACTTTTCATGATTTTCTTTCTTCACTCTTATTTCTCCTCCCAACCTTTACTCGACCTCTCTTACTTGATTTTCAAAATTCTTTTTGAGTTCTTTCATGGCCTGAGACCACTGCACATCTACTTTGGAGGTTTTGGATGCAGAAACCCTGCCTCTGGGTCTTCCTCTGATGGAATATATCTCTCATCCTCATCCAAAAGGATGGAAGAAAATACATGCTCCCCAAGAAAGTAATCTTCTATTGTCTTATTCTTTTTTTCCCTTTTTTGGGCATCTTCCCAGCCAGTCACTGGAATTTTTGGTTCTTAGTCAAGGGGAGGGTATACTTTGGGGACCTGTAAGTTCCTCAATTCCTCTCAGGTGACACAATCAAGGGAGAGGAGCTTATTCCTCTCCTGGCCTGTGCTCTGGTCTGTGAGGAGGATTCCCTCTTCAGAGCCTCCACCAGCTCCACCACTCCAGCACTCCTCCTCACTCTTGGGCAGCCACTCAGGGCTGAGATCCAGATCAGCTGCTTAATTCCCCCAGGGGCTTTAAACCAGGGCTCTACCAATGGAAGCTGCTGCTACCTGGGGCCAGGGATAGACTCCTGGGTTCCCTTCTCAGCCAACTGAATTCGCTTTCTCACTGACCTCTGAAGTTGTCTTTGGTGATTGTGAGTTGAGGAACCTGGGACCTGCAGCTGCTGCCAGTGGTGACTTGAAGCCAACTCCAGTTTTGTCCTTGCTTTGGCATAGCCCATGCTGTGCTGCACTCCACACCTGTTCTGGGCTGCACTCTACTCTGTGCCTATGCTGGCCAACACTCCCTGGAACTCAAAATCTTATAGAAGCGAATGTTAAAAAAAAATTAAAAAGCCACACAATAACAAGAACAAAAAGAGGTATAGTGTTAAAAAAATTTTAAAGTGATAGTTCTGGTCTCTCCTACTCAGACTACAACTAAAGTACCATGATTCTGTAGAGTAAAGTCAAATGTTTACTACTTGTATGACCTTGGGCAAATCGTTTAAACTTCATCAGTTTCCTCATCTGTAAATGATTTGTATTAGGTTCAAGTAGGTAGTCTCTGAAGTGCCTTCCATCTCTAAATCTATCATCCTATAAATTGCAGCTAACTTGCAGGTTTTGTTGAATTTTCAGCTCTAAGAAATGGTTCAGACATACTGACATTTGTATTCCATCCAGGTATTGAAGGAAAAAAAATTGACTAAGTTTGATGGAGGGTTTTAGTGGTTAGGAAATAATTTGTCAGTGATACTGGAAAAAGCGTGTTTGGTTTTCAGGGATAAGTTGAGTGAGTTCTCTCTCAGTTTTATGATTCCATAATTCTATGATAGTGAATAAAATCATAACAAGTCTCAACCTTAGTGTTCTTATCTACAAAATAATTGAGGTGTACTAGATGGTCCTTAAGGTCCTTGCCAGCACTGATAAACTTCATTTTATGTTCCAAGGTGCTTTCTAAATCATCATTCTGTGCTCCATATTCAAACAGCCCTAACAGTGCTGATATCTTGCTCTATGATTCAATTCCCAAAATGAACTCTGCCTTTGTCAATTAACAACAAAAAATTCCACTCTTCAAGTGTATATCTCCATCAATAAGGTATCTAGGTTCTGGTTCTTCCTCCTAAACCCCATGGAATGTGGACACAGTGGGAGCCCTTAACAAAAACTGGTAAGTGGCTGAGACATGGAAAAACATGGGAGAAATGGGAAGACAAGGGCAGGGAGGTCTAAGAAACAAGAAGCTGGATTCAGGGAAGTGGAAATAATTGATAAACAGGATGACTGAACTGAGAGACAATGACATACTGATAGAGCAAAGATGATGACTGAAAAGAAGACAAAAGTGGGGGTGACTCACACACAATATTGTAAATGCCGTGGCCATTTATTTGACTGTTAAGCTGATGGTTTGAAGACCATTGTGAATATCCTAAATGAGTTTTTCATTTTTCCAGCATTTTACCTTGGCCTCTAACTCCTACCCCAGGTGACTGATGAAGATGGGTGAAAAAGTAACAGACATTTAATAATCATCTGCTGCTTGCCAGGCATTGTATAAAGTGCTTTATAAATAATACCTCATTTGATCCTCACAACAACATTGGAAAGTAGGTGTTATTATGATCATTATTTGCAGCTGAGAAAACTGAGACAGAGGTAAAATGACTTGTCCAGGGACATAGAACTAACAAATGTCTGAGGTCAAATTTGAATTCAGATCTTTCTGACTTCAAATCCGGGGTCCTATCCATTGTAACATTTAGCTACCTCTAGCTAAATGACTGCTAGTTGCTATAGTAATCAATTAAAGTACTCTGTCTGATGCCTCCTAATGGGGTGATGATGACCTTGGATTTTCAAAGTCCATGCTATGTGAATTCAAACTCTGCCAGGTTCTACCTGTGTAGAAGACCAGGGTCATAATGAGGGTGGGGCAACCAGGACTTCTGCACATGGCAGAAAATTGAGATCGTGTTGACAGTACTTAATAGTCACTTGTAAAAATGATAAAGCCTAGCATTTAGTTAGCAAGAATAATTAATTAAAACAGAAAGTCACCAGACAATGCTGGAGTAATTTTTCTCTTCACTGTGGAACCTTCAAAGTGGAATCCCACTGTGCTGCCTCCTCAAAGTAGTGATCAATTCATGATCCTTCAGCCTGAATCTTTCTTGAAACTGAGCAATTAGCTCAATGAAGTCAATAACAAATATTTAATAAGCACCTAGTATATGGCATGCACTGTGCTAAGTGATGAGAAATCAGATGAAGAGTTGAAAGGAGCTCCAGGGACAAACTACTTCATCTCCTTCATTTTACAGATGAGGAATCTAATGCTCAGAGATATATACAGTCAGTAAGTGGCAGAGCTAGGATTTGGACCCAGGTTTCCTTGTTCCCAATGTAACGCCATTTCTTCCACACAATTCTGTTTCCCCAAGCCAAGGCATTCATTTGTCAAAGGAGAAAACCAAAGTCTTCGGGACTGAAGTGATTTGCCCAATGCTGCATTAAGGCATTGGGAGTAGGGCCAGAATTTGAATTCAGTTCTCTTCTTTCCCAATCCAGTCTCCTTTCTACTACAACTTGGGAAAAAAATTTTTCTCATAGAGAATCCCCACTACAATATCCCTGATAAATTGCCCCTCAATATTTGTTTGAAAGCATCAGTGATTGGAAAGTCACTATCTCATTCCATTGTGGATTTAGTTGTATTTGTTTGGGAAGCTTTCATTTCATAGAACTGAATTCTTCTACACTACACCTTTCATCTCTTGCTCATGGTTCAGCCTTTTCCAGACCAACAGAATAAGCTCTTTCATATAATAGTCCTTCAAGTGCTTGAGGACTACTACAAGGTCCCTTCAAGGATTTCCCTTCCCTAAGCTAAACATCTCCATTTAATTGATTCACAAATGATAGTTTCTAGTTACCTTGGTACTTCTTGATCGAGCAATGCTGGCCTTCTTGCTATTCCATGAACAAGAAACTCCAACTCTTGGATCATGGCATTTTCTTCTGCTGTCTCCCATTCTTGGAATGCTCTTCCACCTCATGTACATTTCCTGGCTTCTGTGGCTTCTTTTGAGTCTCAACTAAAAGCCCATCTTCTACAGGAAGTTTTTCATAATCCCTCATAATTCTAATCATCCACAATGAATCTCTTGGAATGGTTTCATGTATTTGATTTTGTGCTACTCAAAGTTATAATTACGTAAGCTATAGTTATTGCTTCCAACCCAGTGGGACTGTGTAGTGTGAATTTGATCAATTTGACTAATTCACGGGTCTCATTGTTCACATTAATGGAGACTTAGATGTCCTATCCCCTTATCTGAGAGATCAGAAAACAGATGAAATAACTCAATCCAATAAGGTTCCATAAGCAATAAGTGGCAGAGCCAGGTCTGAAATTCTTGGATTTCTGATCCCAAATCCAGGGATCTTTTCACTACCTCCTAACCATGACCTCTCCCATGTTTGCTCCTCCCAAAGGCAGAACTAGAAGCTAAGGGTGGAAGTTATACAAGGGAAGATTTCAAATCATTTAAGTTTTTTTTAAAGCACTTTGCATACACTAATTCATTTAATCAGCTCAACAAACCTGTTGAATATGTACCATGGATGTTATTAATCCCATTTCACAGATGAGAAAATTATCCCTCAGAGTGGCTAAGGGACTTCTCCATAGTCACCCAAGGGTGTGTTAGTGTCAGAGGTGGGATGTGAATACAAATTTTCTTGTCTTCTTGTTCAGGGATCTTTCCAAGACATAAAACTGCTTTTTCTTTAAAATTTAGAACCATCAAGAAGTGTAATGGGATGCATTGGGGAGTAAGGAGCTTGTCATGATTGGATTATAGAGCATGATAGAGGAACTGGATAGCCATTTGTCAGGGATGTTAAACTAGAAGGGATTTCTATTCAAGTATAGGTTGGACTAGCTGCCCTTTGATGTCCCTTCCAAATCAATGAATCTGTGATTTTATAATGGAGACACAACTAGATGAAAACTGACCTGAAAAAGATCTGGAGAATTTTAATAGAATATAAACTAATTGTAAGTTAATCATGTGTCTTGGCAGACAAACAAGCTGAAGTGATGTTCAGCTATACTAGTTATTCCCTAATGCTCCTATGATCATATCATCCTGATTGGTATTTAAAACCCTTTCCAAATATGTCCCCACATACCTTCCTAGCCTTATAATTATTCCTTTTCCAAGACTCTGTGGTCCAATCAGACTGACCTGCTTACTATTGTTCCCACACAACACCTTATCTCCCATCTCTGGTCCTTTACCCTCTCCCTCTCCCATGCCCAGAAAATGATGCCATCTCATTCTTGCCTCCTAGAATGCCTTATTTCCTTAAAATCTCAGCTCTAATACTGCCTCCTACATGAGACATTTTCTGAAACTTCCTCTCCCCAGCTTCTAGTGTCTCTCTTCATTGCTATATTCTCTCTGTCTCTGTGTGTGTCTCTCTCTGTCTCTCTCTCTCTGTCTTTCTCTCCACATATATACACATATACATACATATATACACACATATATATATACACATACATATACATATAAACATATACACACATACGTGCCCAAACATATATACAGCACATACTTGTTTATAGACACATATACATATATATATATGTATCAATACTATATACGCATATACATGTTTCTCTCTTAACCTCCTTAAGATCAGGGACTATTTCAAGCATTTCTTTTTAATTCCAATAATTCTATGTATAGTAGGTGCTTAAAAGTCATGGTTTGTTGCATACCGTGGGCATCAGAGCTCAGGAAGCTGTCATATACTCAAAAGGGAACAGCCAGAGTGAGGAAGTAATCAATCAAATCAATCAAAAAGTACTTACTAAGCATGTCCTGTGTGCCAAGCACTATGTTAAATAGTGGGGCTACAAAGAGAGTAAGAAAGTCCTTGCCCTTGAGGAGCTAATGGTCTATACGGGAGACAACAGACAAATATGTACAAATCAATTAGATACAGTATAAATACATAGACATATACATGCACAAATATATAGCATAGGGTGGCACATATATGTCTATATTATATATGTTGTGTACGCACACACACGAACACACACCCACTCACACACACACACACACACATATACATATATGTCTGAGATGACATTCCTTTCTGTCTTAGTTGCAGATAAAAATGTTCAATGCCTACATAGCTTGGTGTTATCTAGATGAGATGACAACTAGAAGAAAGTCAAAGTCATGTATTCTCAGGGGAAATCTCGAATTGAGACATTAACCAAAGAGTAAGATTACTGAAACTCAGTCAAGGATGGATATGGGTCTAAGTGAGCTCAGAAGTGTAGTAAATTTCCATAGGATACATTATCATCATCATTATTATCACACTATTTAATAGATTAATTTTAAGTTTAAATAAAAGTGACAATGAAACAGCAGATGACAGAAAGACTCGTTGAGCTTAGGGGAAAAGTCTGCAGGGTTTTTTTCTTCATGGATATCTCTGAATCCAAATACCTGAAAAGCACTTCTTCCCAATCTAGAGGCCTGCTGCTTTGGTTCCTAAGAATTCTGCATTCTCCATATAGTAGTAGAAAGGCATAACGATATGGGAAGCATGTTGAGGTTGGAGTCAGAAAGTTCGAGCTGAAGTTCTGTGTCATGCACTTTAATAAACTGCATCATTTAGCAAGTCCCTTCTCTTCTCTGAGGTTCAGTTTCCTCATCTGTATAATGGGATAATAACACTAGTATTTCTGCCTTATTAGGTTGTTGCTTTGTAAAGCATGATAGTAATGAGGTTGGTTCTTTCCTACTTTCTCTCCATAGGCTAACCTTGAAGAGAGAGAGAGAGGGAGAGAGAGAGAGAGAGAGAGAGAGAGAGAGAGAGAGAGAGAGAGAGAGAGAGAGAGAGAGAGAGTGCATGCACATACATGCGTGTCTCTAGAACCTCAACCATTCCTGATTTCAAAACTCTTTCCATCTCACAATATCATAGAACCTGACAAGGGAAGAGACCTTGAAGATTATCTAATCATCCAATACCTTTGTTATTCAGATGAGAAAACTGAGACCCAGAGGGATTAAACTGCAGAAGGTCAAACAGGCATTAAGGACCAGAGAAGCATTTTTGGTTAACCTATTTACGATAAGCCATCTTTATAAATGAACAGTCATGAAAGTACAAGGATTCCTAGAGAATTCACATTTTCTGACATGGATAAATGCAGTAATTAATCATACAAAATGAGTGTAACTTTGGTTGTGATCGTATTGTTAGAGCCAATGTTGAGATTAAAGCATATGTTGCCTCCCCAAATATAGCATGAGATTTGAGAGCTGGGGCTGACTTTCTCCTTTTTTGTTTTTTGAATCCCCACTGCCTACTGCAGTGTCTTGCACGTACTAAATGGTTAGAAAATACTTTTTCATGCATAATGACAAAGTCCTTCCCTTATGAGTTTGCCTATGTGCATGTATAATGCAGTCCCCACTTTGGAGCATGCATAAACGTATAACTTCTTCCAGTCTGGCTACTTCGTGGTGAAGACAGACATTTGATTGGCTTATGGAAGTAAGAATGCTTTTAAAAAGGCACTGAATGGTCAAGACATTTTCTTTTTTCTGCCTATAAGCCTCTGGATAGACACAGGCTTTGGCTCTTCTCACCCAGAAGCAACATAATTCTTATGAATATGAGTCTCTGTTCTTTGCCTTATTGTGCTTATTATTTTTTTTGTTTTGTTTTTGAAGTTATATTGGAGACAACCATGACTTTTTGGGCTTTGAAAAGTCAAAATGGTAAGCTAGTAGAGGAGAGTCCATGCCAGTGTGTGGTCAGTTGACTATGATCTACAGGCACATCTTTGAGGATCCACTGGCAAGCAGCCCAGCAATAAATTGATATTGTGCCCTTCACTCAAGGGAATAAATTCGTCCATTGACTATGCCAAATCTGGAAGTGAACTTGAAGGGACAAATGTTTTGTAGCAGCGCCTTTCAGTTTGATTCCAATATTTACAGAAACAGTGGTGGTATAAGGGAGACCAGCTTTGGAAATGGTTTGTACTTCTTGTTATATTTTTGTAGAAAATATCCTTTTTATAAAGTTAATTGATATCAAGTGGCTAAATGATATGAGAGCTCTGGAAAATACTGCTAACTGGTAGTTAACATTATGTATAACAAACCTAAATGTGCATTTTAAGTTGATGAAATTAGAAAGCTATCCCAATCCCTCAGGGGTACCATGAAACCATGAGGGAAGATGTAGCCTTGATTTGGAAACTTAGGTGGCATAGTGGAGTGTTGGACTTAGAATCAGGGAGTTTTGACTTCAGAATCTTAGATAACTGCTAGCTATGTGACCAGGGATAACTGCTTAGCCTGTTTCCTCATGTATAAATTGAAGACAATAACATTTCCTTCCTCAAAGATAGGTGGTTGTGAGGATCAAATAGTAAAATATTTAAAGTGTTTTTCAAAGTTAATTCACAATATAAAGGTTATTACTAATATTACTCATGTGGATTGAGAGAATAAGTCCAGTCATTCATTTGTTCATTCATTCATCTAAGGACTATCCATTGCATAAAATCTCAAAAGGAAATCAAATAATGCTAGCTCCTAACAATCGAATAATCTCCCTATCAGAGTCTCAAGGGACACTGGCTACTGAAGAAGACTTTCTTCAGGGCGTTCTTCAGCTCCTTGTTCCTCAGGCTGAAGATGATGGGGCTCAGAAAGGGAGTGAGAGCAGTGTAGGTGATGCCCATCAGGGTGTCCCCTTCCAGGGATTCTGGTGCCTTGGGTTTAAGATAAATGACAGAAGCAAAGCCATAGTGCACAACTACCACAATGAGATGGGAGACACAGGTAGAGAAGGCTTTGTGACGGCCCTCAGTTGAAGGAATTCTCAAGATGGTGGCCACAATAAAGGCATAGGAAAGGAGAATGAGAAGGAAGCAGCTCAATAGGGCTGTGATGCAGACCATCCCTACTCCCATGGCCACTATTGAGATGTCTCCACAAGCTAGCTTCACCAAGGGCGGTACATGACAGAAGAAATGGTGAATCTTATTAGGCCCACAGAAAGTCAGATGAAAAACAGCAAGTGTAACCACCAACCCCATTACCATGCCACCAAACCATGAGGAGGCCACCAACAAGGCACAGCCCTGTGAATTCATGAGCACATTATAGCGCAAAGGGTGGCAGATGGCCACATAGCGGTCATAGCCCATGACTGTAAGCAGGAAAGAGTGGGTAAAACCAAATGTAAAGGAGAAGAACATCTGGTTGGCACATCCCATGAAGGAGATGGTGTGATATTTGGAGACCAAGTCGTTGAGCATTCGAGGGATGATGGCAAAAGTGTAGAAGATTTCTGAGATAGAGAGCGCACATAGTAAGAAGTACATGGGTGTGTGGAGGTTCCGCTCACTCTGGATGGTCAACATGATGAGAAGGTTGCCCAGCAGTGTGAACAAATACATCAAAAGAAATACCACAAAGAGTATCAACCAAAGCTGGGGGAATGTGGAGAAACCTACAAGGATGAACTCAGACACTATGGTATGATTTGGTCCCAACATGAAAGCTATACCAATGTTGGACAAAGAAAAACAAAGTTGTCGTTGAATTATGAACTCTGAGAGTTGGAAAAGACTTCAGAGGGTGTCTAGTCCAGTCATTGCAGAGAGCATCAATCCACTCAAACACATCCCCAACAAGTGGTCATCCAGCCTCCATTTGAAGACTTCCTGTGAGAGAGAACTCACTACCACTTCAGGCAGAGCATTTCAAATAAGAACAGCTCTCATTGTGAAAATATGGAATATGAAAAAGATGACAAGGATGGATATGAGCCTGGAAGTTCTTCTCCCAGCATAGAGATTAATCTTGAGGGAGGAGGAGAACAAGGGGAGAAAAATTAACAGCTTATTTTCTATACAAAAAAGGATAGGGACAAAAGGTCCCTTTGTTTTACTGTGTACAAAAGCAAGTGGGAATCAAAGATTCCCAAAGATGGGAAACCAAAATCTTGAGAAGTAGATACATCACTCCACCCACTCTTTGTCTTATCAAATATTCTTCTTATCCTAGGTAATCTTCTCCTTCACCCTTCTCAACCTCCCCTACCATCCTGATTTCCCTGGCACCTTATGCTTCTCACTATAGTTATACCCATGATCACATATCTAATACATCACATCCTGATGGTCTTGGAGATAACTGTCCTCCTTCCTCACCATATGGCAGTTGGAGTCCCAACTGCTATATTTTTCTACCATGGTGAGAACTAAATGGAGGGAGTGAGGAGAGTACAGAACTGGAGAAATCCAAGGAAAGGAAATGACTCAAAATGAGGATTAAATTTAATGGACAGAAATAGTAGGTCAGAAATAGAAATGATATCAGGACTGGATTCATCACCCAATTGTGTCAGCTGATATTCATAGGGGCTCTACCCATCTCCTTCCTTTATTTCTTGGTGACTGGCCCTCCCTATACCCAATTTACATTTTTGAGTGAGGCTGGTATCAGATTTTTCATTTCATTGGTCTCAGAACCTTGGGTTAGGAAACATCTTTCTTCCAAGGCAGATGGGCACCTGTTCTAAAAATATGACTCTAAAATCCTCCCATATTTCCTGATTCTACTCTTGGGGCCAAACAGAAGAAATCTAGCCCTTTTTCTGCATGACAGAGATAGAGATCCTTGAAGACAACTACTATGTTTCCCCTGAGTCTTCTCTTCTTGGGGGCCAAGCAACCTCAGATTCATCAAGTGATTTTTGTGCAACAATGATTACCATCTCTTCTCCATCTTGCACAGCCTCCTATGGATATTCTCTAATGTGTCATTGTCCTTCCGAGAATGTGATGCCTTGCTCTAGGCACAATACTTCATATTCAATTTGAGTATGACCAAGAGAGCCAGACTATCACTTTGCCTAGTTTTTTATAAAGTCCATAGAACAAGGATAAGATTACTGGATTTGGAGTTCGAGTATCTCAGTTCAAATTCTGACTCTTCCATTAAATTTATCTTTGTGAATCCAGGACAGTCACTCCACTTCTCTGCACCTAAGTTTCTCGATTTGATGGTCCCTTTTAGTTCCAAACTAATGATTTATGATATGAGTCTTTCTAAGGCAACTCTAAACAAAGTTGTTGCAGGAATTTAGCTTCCATTTTGCCTTATACTTACCTTGTGAACTAAAACCCTTACTTTTCCATGCCAACTGTTGCCTAGTTGCCCTTCCTCCATCTTTTATTTCACAGGATCATAGAATCATAGATTTGGATCTGAAAGGAACCACAGAGGTCCAAGAATTCAATTCTATTAATTTATAGATGAGGAAATTGAGGCATAGAGGTGTTAACTTACTTGTCCATGGTCACTGAGCTACTAAGTGTCAGAGGCAAGATTTGAACCCAGATTTCCTGACTTAAAGTTCAGCATGCTATACTTGTAAAACTGAGTCTTTTGAAACCAAGCATAAGACTTCCTATTTAATTTCATTTAAAAAAATTTGACCCATTGTTTTAAAATTTGGGGGGATCTTATTATCTGTGTCTAGACAGTTCCACAGGCTTACCAATGCCTTCCATTTTCCTCATCTTTATCTACAGCATGAAGGCAATATCCTCCAGGCAGAGATTTGAAGAATGGAAATAGTGATATCTTAGATTTAGGTGACTGAGGGACTAAGATGTCAGGTGAGGGAGTTGGGAAAGGAAAAGGTTTGAGTCAGAGCACAAAGGACCATTCAAAACAGGGGAAGCACTGAGAACATAGGGGGATTTTTAACAACTCCTGAGTGAAATATCTCTAGGAGTGGGGAGAAAAGGCAGGAACAGAGCTCCTGGGTAGAGATGCCACTCTAAAAGAGGCATTGTAAGGTAATGAAAACAACTGTGGATATAGAGCCAGAAACTCCAAAGGTGTTGAGCACCAGCTGTCTTCATGCCTAGCTGTGATGGCTGTAGCTTGGAAAATTCACTTACTCCTTTGGACCTCTGTTTCTTCCATTGCAAAATAGAGATGATAATACTTGCACTATACACCTCACAGAACTGCAGTGGAGAAAGTTATTTTGTAAGTGTAAGGTAAGTGGGAGTCTGTGGCATTATTCTTAGCAATGTTGGATTGCAGGGAGTAAGAGAGGAGGAGATACAGAGAGTCGGGGGATGAGATGGGGGGTTATTAAATAAGATGAATATCTTTTAGAGAATTTTAAAATAAAGATGCACCTCCTTCATCATTCCACCCCCTCTGATAAAGGGAAGGAGTGACTTGTCCATCTTTCTCTGCAGCACTGACTTGCCTTTTTTGAGCTACAGAACCACCTCTCCAGTGACCAAGAGGACATCTTCTTTGAAAGCATAGGAGAAAGGTTTCTTTTTGCTCGTACTTAGTAATGTGTATGACATAGAAGTGTTAAATTAATTTTTTCTTCCTTCCTTGTCTCCTAAACCTGTTTCCCCACCTTCATTGTTCTGTATGTGGCAGCACCCTTTACCCCAGCTTGTTCCAAAGCTGAGTGCTGTCTCACCTCTCTTATCTTCTCAGTCACCAAATCCCGAGGAGGCTACTTTGACTATGTCTCCAGCATCTGTCCTCTCCTCTCTGAATAGAAGACATAGGCCTACTATGATTCTCAGTGATACCTACTTTGTCTCTTGCCTACTCAGCCTCCTGCCAGGTCTCTTTCCACCTGCACTCTCTCTACCATTTCCACACCTTCACACACACCCCCACCTTGTGCATAAATAGATGGGCATATGCTACTTTTTTGATCAAAGGCTTCCCCTAATTCCCTATCATTCCCTTAACATTCAAACATCTGACACTGCTATTTGAACCTTTCCCATCACCTTGTACATCTTTCCTATCAATCTAATTTTACTCTTTGCCATACACAATCTATGATCCAACCAACCTGGACTCTATCCTGGTCCCTATTTATGCTCCACAATTTCCTCCCTTCATGCCTTTTTTTTGCACTACTCTTCCCATATTCTAAAAGTGTTTGGTTCTTACCCATCCTTTAAATTCCAATTTACACAGTGCCTCTTGTTGACTGACTGATTGATCTGGGTTCAGATTTTGCCTCTAATACTAGCTGTATTTGGACAAGTCAAACTTTCAGAGTTTTATTGTTCTTATTGGTAAAATGGGGATAATAATGCCTGAAGCATCTACCTCATTTGCATTTTTGAGGACTCGAGTGAGATTATGTATGTAAAGTTTGCATTTCTAGGAGTGCTCTATTAGTGTCAGTGTTATTTAACCAGTCCTGGAATTGACTGACAATGTGTGGGAAAGGGTGAAAAAGGGAAAAAGAAATTGGGTTCTGGAGTTAGGATATCCAGATATGGTAGCAGTAGGGAGGAGGGAAGAACAAGGAGCCAACAGTAATGGCTCGCATTTCTAAGGTGCTTTGCACTTTATAAGACACACTCTGAGGGAGCTTCTACAAGGATTATCACATCCATTTTACAGGTACATTAACTGAGCTTCAGAGAAGTGATAGGAATTTCTGCTCGCAGCCACACAGCCTATGCGTGGATGATTAGTGAATATTTCCTATCAAAGGGTCATAAGTTTAAACCTGGAAGGAATCATCAAGGTTATCTAGTCCAAGTCCCTCATTTACAAGTCAAGAAACTGAGGTATGTATCTAAATTCTAATAAGTAGGAATGACTTGAGCTGAGACTTGGGTTGAATTTCTAAGA
The DNA here is from genome assembly GCF_028372415.1 of Notamacropus eugenii. Classification (NCBI taxonomy): domain Eukaryota; kingdom Metazoa; phylum Chordata; class Mammalia; order Diprotodontia; family Macropodidae; genus Notamacropus; species Notamacropus eugenii. Next base: position 58,099,309 of record NC_092875.1, on the reverse strand, counting down.
CTCCAGATCCATAGTATTTTCCATTGTAACTCACTGATTCCCAGACTATTCCCATAGCTAAGTGTTCCATCTCAATCCTGCCCCAGGAATTGACTGTTTCCCATCACAGCTGCTCTACCTCAGCTTCCTGTCAACATTCTGTCCTTTTCGCGAACTGTCTCCCCTCCTGCTTTTTATTCTTACAGATTTATCCTTCACCTGTTTCCAGATAGTAACATTAGACTGCCCCCCATTATCTTTCTTCCTGACTCCTTCCCTGTGGCAACTTCTTCCCCTCTCTGCTGCGTCTTTGTTCTTGCCCCTACCCACAAATATGGGAATATGACTGTCCTTACCATATCTTTGCCTGCTAACACATGATTCCTTATTCATTCTGAGAGACCTTAATGGATCTTAGAGAGGAATCTAAGCAGCATGGAGAGCAGACTTGGGACCAGATTTGTCACTTCACTGGTATGGGGAACTGTGAGGAAAGAAATTCCCTATACTATATAGAGGTATACTTTCTCTAAAACTTAGAGTTTTAGAAAATTGCCTGAGGCATTGAGAGGTTAAGTGACTTACCTAGGGTCACACAGCCAGGATGTGTCCAAGCAGGACCCTGAATGGGAATCATTTCTGAAATGTCTTCCACAGATGTTTATCTGACCCTTGCTGAAAGACCTCCACTAACATGCATGATAGATTCTGAGGTCAGCTAGTACAATCCATTTCATTTTATAGTTGAAGAAATTGAGTCACAAGAGGAATGACTTCATTTTCTCCAGTCCACCCTATTCTTAGAGAGCTTGGATCCTTATGAATTTTCTCATGGTAAACTGAAATCTACCTCTGGGCCTTCTCCTCAGTTCTCCTTAGTTCTGCCCTCTGGGGTCAAGAAGAATGAAGTTGCACACGATTTGCTCTAGTATATTTGAAGCTATTAATCATGCCTCCTCCTAACTCTTCTCTAGGCTAAACCATCTCTCAACTCTCTCCATCTTGGCTGCCTTTCTTCAGCTGTTTCCAAGCTGACCAAGTTGCTTCTTCAGGGATCTACATAGAAGTTTCTACAAGTGTCGTAGTCTATGGTCTGACAGTACTCTAAGCTCTGATAATCCATGATCTTAAGGTCCCTCTCAGATCTAAACTCTGTGCTCTAAATCCTTACCAATTCTGTTGTGACTCTTAGTGATGATCAGAAATGAACATAATTCTGCAGGAGGGGTGGGATCCAAGAAGAGTATACTCATTTTCTTCTCACCTTCAGTCATATCCTCTGAACTTGGCCCCAGTTCTTCCTGTCTACCATTCTCTTTCTTTTCTCTGGTCTACCACCCATTTGATCTGCAAATCCTTTCTGCTTTTCTCACTTTTGGAGCATGTGAGAAATATATGTAATGATTGGATAAGGTTGAGGATGAAAATTCTTTCCTTCTTGGGGTAAGGGGGAGAAGATGATGCCTCACCTGAGGGCATCTGGGAGCCTTGTTGATTGGGTGGGCTCACTGCCAGCCCCACTTGCTGTTACCTCTCCAAAGTAGCACTTTTCTGTGTGGATCCTATTTTACCCCAGAGCAAAGTGAAATAACAGCAGCCTACCCCAGGCAACCCCAGGCAGGAGGTTGGAGGGAACAGAGTAGCCCATATCTATGTCCTTCTCTTCTGATTTACCAGGCCAGGGAATTCAGACCTTGGGGCCCTGGCTCCCCCAAGACACTATTACCAGCTCCTAGAGACAGATGTGCAGTCCAGCCTCCAAGAGACCTCAGGGAGCTATGAGAGCAAAACTAGGCCTCCTCCCCCTCCTGCTCTAGTTTCGCTTGCTGCCAAGGGCTGCACAATTAAGTGGAGGTACTCTTGGGGGATACTTAGAGTCTGTTCAGGCTTGCAACTCTGACTACCAGGACAGGAAGTAACTCTTCAGGGCAGTTATGTGTACCTCTGGGACTGGCCCAACAGCCCTAAGAGTCATTTTCACTCAAAGGGCAGATAATTTGACCTCATTCCCTGTGGAACCTCTGACTTTTGCTGCCATTTTCTCAATAGAAAAACTCATCTGCTAGCCAAGCCACTCTTTCTTGTGAGATCAGGACCATACAACCTGGGGCTTCTTCAGGGGTCAGGCATCTGTGGCTTCAGGAAACACAGACACAATCTAGCTTACATTCGTCACACATTTATTAAGCTGCTATTGTGTAAGAACACTGTGGAGATACAGTTTAATGGAGACCCAGTACCTGCTCCAATGTAACAATCAAGTAGTGGGAAGTAGATTGCACACAGAGAAAAACAACATTTTATGGTACTTTATAGACTGAAAAGCACTGCATATAAATATCTCATTTTCTCCTCACAACAATCCTGTTAACACACTCATTTTACAGCTGAGGAAACTGAGTCACAGAGTCATAATTTGTCTGTGATGACACATTTGGCAAGCGTCTGCAATATTATTGTACCATTAGAAATGGTCTTGATGATTCTAGGTCACGTGATCAATTGGACAGAGGACATATTCTCCCATCCTCAATAACTCAATTTTTTTTCTTGAAGAGGATTATATATCAAAGATAGAATCCATAGGAAAATAGAGTAAGAAGCATGAGGTAATGATAGCCCTATGAATCAATACTGAAAAAACCAATACTTAACACATTTAGGCCCCTTACATCATTAACTTCCAGTTTCTAGCAGGGTAAACAAACTAATTTACAGATTCTCTCAATGATTCCCCTTCTGCTACAGAGACATTACTGGCACATCCTACCATCTTATAATCTTCCATTCCAAAACAGAAAGAACCAAGAATGAACTGGGCTGAGCCATGTCAGGTGGAGGTGTGGAAATCAAAGTGGGGAAGAATTGGACTTCCTTCTGCCTGGAGTGGCATTTGCATCCAAGAACCTAAAGACTGTAGAGAATATGCCCAGAATATTTCTCTTTCTCTCCCTTAACCCTGCAAAAAATAGAGAAAGGCTATGCAACCAAGTCAAAAGAAGAACGAGAGTGAGGGACAGAACTGTGGAAGGAGTTCAGTGAGTGGCTACATAGGCATGAAGGAAAGGGATTTGAAATTAAGTTAGAGCTAGTTCTTTCCTGCAGAAGCTGCATAAGGCAGGGACTAATCCAATGAAAAATGAATGCGCTAACATGGTAGGAAAGCTGAGAGAGCTTTGCAATCTAGTCCCAGGTAGGAGTATACCTTCCATTAATGGAGGAGTCAGAAAGTGACATCAGGGAATGTACCTATATGCATGCATACATACATACATATATATATACATATACATATATATACACATATATATATACATACATATCAATGTAAATATAACCAAAATCAACAAAGATTTTAGGAGCAAAATTAAAAACGATCTGAGAAACAAGCAGAGAGATCAATAGAAAGGACACTAAAATTGAAATGAAGAACGAGTACTAAAACATCAAAGAATTACAAGAATCTATAAATAAATGTTATAATACAAAGGAATTAAATCAATGGTTGAAAAAATAGAGTTCTATGGAATCCTAAGAGATCATAGAACAACAGAATGCTCCATAGTGGTTCAATATAAAAATTTAAAAAAAAATACGAGAGGAAGGTGGAAGAGAATAAATGTCAGAACTTATGGTTTATATAACAGAAATCATTAGCAGAGAAGATAAACTTGAACCCATGGCAAATCTCTCCAAAGAAGCAAAAGAGAAAATTACAATTTTGGAAACCAAATATAGTAAAATGAACAACACTCTGGGAAAAGAGAAACAAAAGGCAATAATGCTAAAAAAAGAAAAAAAGAAAAGGAAAGAAAAGAAAAGAAAAGGAAAGAAAAGAAACAATTACAAAAGCCAAGGATTTCAAAGACAGGATGTGCAGATGCAATTTAAAGAACAGAGATCTTTCAGAGGAACATTATAAGTAAAAAAACCTGAATATCAAAATGCAAGATAAAATGCAAGAAAACTGCTCAAAATACAGAAAACAAAACACCAATTGAAAAAAAACACACAGATTGCCTCTGGAAAAACAAAACTCTTTCTGTCAAGTTCCAAGACATACATTGGTTAAATAAAAGAACTCCAATAACAACACCAAATTCTGCAAGAAGTCAGGAGAAAGAACTTCAACTATAAAAGGTAGGAAATTCAAGTAACACTAGGCTAGTCTGCACCCCAACAGAAACCATAGACAAGATTGAAATAATATGTTCCAGAAAGCAAAGTAGCTCAAGATAACAACCAAAAGAAATATTCAGCATGAACCCAATTATTGGTGAAAAAGGCTGGATTTCAATAAAAGAGTATTTTGAAGCATTCCTTGAAAAAAGACACAGATTATTTGGTTTGTAAATACTCCAAGCTATGAATATGGAAGAAATATCAATAAATACAAGTGTCAAGGAAACAACAAATAATTAAATAACTTACTTAATCTCTAGAGATTATTTTTTTAAAAAGACACAAAGCTTAAGATTAATATATAGGATTAAAAACAACAAAGGAGTAATTAAGAGATTTTTTTCTTTACGTACACAAAAAGGATAAAGATGAAAGCTGAATTTAAAGAAATAAAAGTGATAGTGGAGGAGCAAGCCTGAAGCACAACAACTCCCCAGAGATGAATTAATGTGGTGCATAAAGGGGAAGAAGGGAGAGGGAGGATACAAGAAATTCTGTGATGTACTCTAATCAAGTACATGGGTAAAGAAAGAGATGATAGCCTCATTATTCTCTCAGCAAAAAAGGGAGGCTGAACCTGAGGATTGAATAAGTGGCAAAAGAGAGAGATTGAAGCAGGTTAACAAAAAAGGAGTGCTAATCATAAATCAGAGAATGAAAGTTCAGTATAGGTAGAAAAGGAAGAGATTTAATGAAGACAAGATTAAGAAATCCTTATATTCTTAAAAGCACAGAATCTCACGCTGTATATCAAAATAAGGTCAAAATGGGAACATGATTTAGAGATAATAAGGTTTTATCATAATCATATTAAGGGAGCATGTAAAAATTACCTCTTGGATCTATGAATAAAAGAAGATTTTATGACCAGATATGTGTATGTGTGTATGTGTGTGTGTGTGTGTATCTATGACAGAGAGAAAGAGAGAATCAAAAGACAAAATGTACAATTTTAATTACATGAAAGTAAAAATGTTTTGGAATTATTTTATGCAGTCAGCTTTTGGACTTCCTTTTCCATTTGTCCAATTGTGCTTTGTAAGGTATTCTTCTCCCTGTTGGCTTTTTGGACTTCTTTTGCCATTTGGATTAGTCTGTTTTTAAGGCATTGTTTTCTTCAGCAGTTTTGGTTCCCTTTAGTAAGCAGGTGACTCATTTTTCATGATTTTCTTGCCTCACTCTCATTTCTCTTCTGAATTTTTGCTCTACTTTTTTTACTTGGTTTTCAAAATCCTTTTTGAGCTCTTCCATGACCTGAGACCAATTCATATTTTTCTTGGAGTCTTTAGATGTAGGAGCTTTGACTTTATTCTGGTTGTATATTTTGATCTTCCTTGTCACCAAAGTAAGATTCTATATTCTGATATTTTCCCCCATGTTTGCTCATTTTCCCAGTCAATTACTTGACTTTTGAGCTCTTTTCAAGGTAGTTCTCTGCTTCCAGTGGAGGTGGGGGGTATAATGTCAGCTACTCAATCCTCCCACAACTTGTGGGCCTAGAGATCCAGAAACAGTGGCTGCAGCTACTGGTACTGCTATGGCTGCCACGGCTCCTCTCCCCTGTGTTGCCATGAGGCTGGGACAGGACTTTTCTACTTTCTCACACAGGTCCAACAGGCTTTTTCCACAGACCTTCCAAGTTGATCTCGGGGCTTTGGAGTTGAGGACTCTGGAAACTACCACACCTGCCAGTAATTCAGTCCCCCAAGACCTGCTCAGTCACCATCTGTGCCAGCATGGCCCAATTTGGACTGTGCTCTTATCCTAGTCCAGCATGATAGATGCTTCCTGTCAACCTTCTAGGCTGTCTTGGGCTACCAAGATTTGCTTCACTCCATCATTCTGTGGGTTCTGGAGCTCCAGAATCTATTTAGAGTCACTTTTACAGATATTTGGTGAGGTATAAACAAAACCAATGCAACCAAGATTAGAAGGAAAACAGAAAGCATGGAAATAATCTTTACAGCAAGTATCTCTGATAAAGGCCTCATTTCTTAAATATATAGAGAACGGAGTCAAATTTATAAGAATTCAAGCCATTCCTCAATTGATAAATGGTTAAAGGATATCAATAGGTAGTTTTCAGTTGAAGAAATCCAAGCCATCTATAATCATGTAAGGAAGTGCTCTAAATCACTTTTGATTAGAGAAATGCAAATTAAATAAACTTTAAGGTACAACCTCATGCCTATGAGATTGTTTAATATGACAAAAAAGAAAAATGATATATGTTGGAGAGGATGTGGAAAAATTGGGATAGTGATGCATTGTTGGTGAAGTTGTGAACTAGTCCAACCATTCTGGAGAACAATTTGAGATGATGGCCAAAGGACTACAAATCATGGATGTCTTTTGATCCAGCAATATTACTACTAGATGTGTATTCCAAAGAGATCATGAAAAGAGTAAAAGAGCCTACAGGTTCAAAAATATTTATAGTAGACATTTTTGTGATGGCAAAATATTGGAAATTGTAGGGAAACCCATAAATTGGGCTATGGCTAAACAAGTTGCGGTATATGAATGCAATGTAATACTATTGTGCAATAAAAAATGATGAGCAGGCTGATTTCAGAAAATCCTGGAAAAATTTGCAAGGACTGATGCCAAGTGAAATGAGAAGAACCAGTAAAGCACTATACACAATATCAGCAACATTGTATGACTATCAACTATGAATCACTCAGCTCTTCTCAGAAATATAATGGTAGAAGACATATACAAAGGACTCATCAAGGAAAATGCTATCCACAGACAGATAAAGAACTGATGGATTTTGAATGCAGATCAAACCATAATTTTTTTGCCTACTTTATTCCTTTTCATGTTTTTTAAATGTTTCTGCTTTGACAACTGTAACTAGTGTGGAAATATTTTTTATGTGAGAGTACATGTAAAAACTATATCAAACTGCCTAACATTTTCAGAAGAAGGGAGGGGAGAAAGGGAGAAAAACTTGGAACTCAAAATCTGGTAAAAATGAATGCTAAAAATTTTCTTGATATATAGAAGGGGAAAATACTATTAAAATAAAATAAAAACTGGTTCTTTGGAAAGACTAATCATTTTGATAAAGCTCTAGCTACACTAATTAATCTATAAGATGGCAGAAAAGCAAATCAGCAAAATTAAAAAGGAAGAAGTTGAAATTACAATAAATCAAATGACAGTTCATTTATGGGAGAATTATATCATAGCTTGAAGTATAATTAATAACAATATTATACACATTATTTTCAGAAATTCAGAAAAGAAACCATTTAATGCTTTTGTTAGATAAATATAGTCCAAATCTCAAAACCAGAGAAGATTAATAAAAAAGACTGTAGACAAATATCATTCATGAATTTTGATTGAAAATTTTAAATATTTTATTTTTCTAAATTCCATATAGAAAAACAATTTTTAACAGTCTTCAAAATTTTTTTGAGGGTCTACTCAGTGCAACAGCAGCATTTTTTTTTCTCCACTGTGGTCAGCTATGACCCCCAATTCTCCAGCAGCTATGTCAAAGGTACCCACAGTTACCATTGATCTTGGCATCACTTACTTCTATGTGGGAGTCTTCCAACATGCGAAAGGGGATTGCTAATGATGACATTCTGTGGTCACAGTACCAGTCTATTTCAGTAAATCCCAATGTCAGGTCACCAAGGATGATGAAACCATTGATGATCTCAATATGTTCTGAATTATCAATGAACCAGTTGCTACTGCTATTGCTTATGGCTTGGACAAAAAGGTTGGTGCCGAGAGAAATGTGTTGATTGTTGACCTTGGAAGAGGTACTTTTGATGTCTCAATTCTTATCATTGGAAATGGCATCTTTGAGGTTAAGTTCACAACCGGGAACACCAACTTGGGTGGGGAGGACTTTGACAACCAAATGGTCAACCATTTCATTGCTGAGTTCAAGTGAAAACATGAGAAGGACATCAATGAGAACAAGAGGGCTGTTCACCATCTTTCCACTGCTTGCAAATGTGCAAAGCACATCCTCTGTTCCGGTAACAAGTCCACTACTGAGTTTGTCTCCCTTTACGAAGTTACCAACCTCCATATATCAATCACCAGAGCCCATTTCAAAGAAGTGAATGCTGATCTCTTCCATGGCACACTGAACCCTTTGGAGAAAGATCTTAAGAGATATCATGATAGAAACATAACAGATTCATGACATCATCCTGGTGGATGGTTCTACTCAAATCCCCCAAATTCAGAAGCTTCTGTAACACTTCTCCAACGACAAGGAGATCAACAAGAGTATCAGTCTTGATGATGTTGTTGCCTATGGTGCAACTGTACAGACTGTCATTTTATATGGAGATAAATATGAGAATGTAGAGGACTTGCTGCTGTTGGATGTCACTCCTCTTTCCCTTGGAGCTGAAACATCTAGTGGAGTTATGGCAGTTATGATAAAATGTAATACCACCATCCCACCAAGCAAACACAGACCTTTACCACCTATTCAGATAACCAGCCTGGTGTGACAAATTTGAGCTCACAGGAATTACACCCCGCCCCCAGACCTAAGGGGTGTTCCTTAGTTCACCTTAGGGTGAAGTAACATTTGACATTGATGCAAATGGCATCCTCAATGTTTCTACTGTGGATAAGACCACAGGCAAGGAGAATGAGATCACCATCACCAATGATAGAGGACATCTCCCCAGTTGATAAATGGTCAAAGGATATGAACAGGCAGTTTTCAGAGTAAGAAGTTAAAACTGTCTATAGTCATATGAAAAAATGCTCTAGATCACTATCATTTAGAGAGATGAAAATCAAAACAACTCTGAGGTACCACATCATACCTATCAGGTTGGCTACTATGACAAAACAAGAAGATGATAAATGTTGGAGAAGATGATAAATGTTGGAGAAGATGTGGGAGAGTTGGAACACTAATTCATTGTTGGTAGAGAGTCAACCATCGTGGAGAGCAATTTGGAACTGTGCTCAAAAGGCTACAATAATGTGCATACCCTTTGACCTAGCAATATAGCTTCTGGGACTCTATCCTAAAGGGATCTTAGAAATGGGAAAGATCCCACATGTACAAAAATATTTATAGCATGTCTCTTTGTGGTGTTCAAAAACTGGAAATTGGGGGATGCCCATCAATTGGGGAATGGCTGAACAAGTTGTGATATATGAATGTAATGGGATGCTATTATGCTATAAGAAATGATCAACAGGGAGACTTCAGAGAGGCCTGGAAGGACTTATATGAACTGATGCTGAGTGAAAGGAGCAGAAGCAGGAGAACTTTGTACACAACAACAACCACAGTGTGCGAGGGATTTTTCTGGTAGCCTTAGCCCATCACAGCAATGCAGGGTCCTAAAAAATTCCCAATGGACTCTCGAGGTAAAATGCCTTCCACATCCAGAAAAAAAAACTATAGAACTGGATAGCAGAATGAAACAGACCATTTTCTTCTGCATTATGTTATGTTTTGTTTTGTTTTCATAGTTTCTGTCATTCATTTTAATTCTTCTATGCAACATGGCTAAGGTGAAAATGTAGGTGTAGAACCTATATAAGATTGCATGCCATCTCAGGGAAGGAGGAAGGGGAGGGAGAGGGGAAAATCTAAGATATATGGAAGTGATTGCAGAAAACCAAAAACAAATAAATTAATTAATTAAGAAATAATTTTAAAATGATAGAGGACATATGAGTAAAGAAGACATTGAGTGCATGGTCCAAGAGACTGAGAATGAGAAGCAGAGAGACAAGGTGTTTTCCGAGAATTCTCTTGAATCTTATGCTTTCAACATGAAGGCTGCCATAGAGGGTGAAAAACTGCAAGACAGAATTGGTGAAGAAGACAAAAAGATTCTAGGTAAATGTAATGAAATAATCAACTGGCTGAATAAGAACCAGACTGCTGAAAGGGAAGAATTTGAGCACCACGTAAAAGAACTGGAGAGTCTGCAACCGCATCATTACTAGGCTGTGCCAGAGTGCAGGGGGAATACCAGGAGGCTCCACCAGGGGGTGGAGCTGCCCCGTCTGTAGGGGCTTCTTCTGGATGCACCATTGAAGAGTTTGACTAACCACATAAGAAGAAAGAGCATTCCACACAGTCTTCCAAAAACTGAAGGACTCAAACTTGTAGTTAAAGTAGTAGCAATTTAAAAGCAGCATGTAAGCTACAGCGTAAATCTGGGCATTCTGAATACTTGAATGTGTGCAGAGGGAAAGAAGTGAATAACATTGCACTTTATCAGTACTGTAAACAAGTGGAAATGCAATTCTTGTCCTGGAATATGGAATCTATTAAAATTGGCACCATATTTTTTTTTTTTGAGTTCCAAATTCTCTCCCTTCATCATTCTCCTTCCCCTCCCTGAGATGGTAAGTAATTTGATATAGGTTATACATGTGATTTCATGTAAAACATATTTCCATATCAGTCACGTTGCGAATAAAGACACAAACAAAAAATCTGAAAAAAAAGATTAAAAATAATATCCTTCAATCTGCATTCAGACTCCATCAGTTCTTTCTCTGGATGTGGATAGCATTTTTCATGATAAGTCCTCTGAATTTGTCTTGGATCATTGTACTGATCAGAATAACTAAATCATTCACAATCGTTCATCACATAATATTCACTGGTTCTGCTCACCTCACTTTGCATCAGTTCAAGTAAGTCTTTCCAGGTTTTCTTGAAAACTGCCCACTCATCATTTATTACAGCACAATAATATTCCATTACAATCATATACCACAACTTGCTTAGTCATTTCACAACTGAAGGGCATTCTTTCAATTTCTAACTTTTTGCAACCACAAGAAGAGTTGCCATAAATATTTTTCTACAAATAGGTCCTTTCCCATTTTTAAAAAAAAATCTCTTTGGGATACAGTAGTGGTTACATTTTTCTAGTTCTAAGAGGGGAAAGTTAACATTTCCCACTAGGATAGTTTCACTTTCTATTCTCTCCTGTAATAATTTAACTTCTCCTTTGAAAATGTGGATGCTATGCCATTTGGTGTATATATGTTGAATATTGATATTACTTCATTGTCTATGGTACCTTTCAGCAAGATGTAGTTTTTCTCCTTAAGGACCTCTTTCAATTAAATCTTTTTTGGCTTTTACTTTGCCTCATATCATGATTGTTGCCCCTCTTTTTTTTAAACTTCAGCTGAAGCATAATGCATTCTGCTCCAGCCCCTGGTTTTTATTCTGTCTGTATCTCTCTGCTTTAAATGTCTTTCTTGTAAGGATTCTGATTTTTTAATATATTCTGCTATCCTCTTACATTTTATGAAGGAGTTCATCCCATTCACATTCACAGTTAAGATTACTATGTATTTCCTTCCATTCTATTTTACTCTCTTTATCTTTCTCTCTTTCTCTCCTTTAACTCTGTCCCTCCTCACCACTGTTTTGCTTCTGACCATCAACTCTTCCAATTTGCCCTCCCTTCTATCAGTCCTCCTCCTTTCTCTTATACTCCTTTCCTCCTGCTTTACTATAGGGTAAGATAGGTTTCTATACCCAGCTGAGTGTATGATGCTTCTTCGTTGAGCCAGTACCAATGAGAACAAGGTTCAAACATTGCCTGCCATCCCAACCCCCATCTTCCTCTCCACTATAATAGCGTTTTTGTGCCTCTTTTATGTGAAATAATTTACCCCATCCTACTTCTCCTTCCCCCTTCCTCAAATGCAACTCTTTTTCTAACCCCATAATTTTGCTTTTGTGGATATAATTCTCTTATAGTCAACTCATACCCATGCCCTTTGCCTAGATATACCCTTTCTAACTAACCTAATAGTGATAAAGTTCTTAATAATTACACATATCATCTTCCCATGTACAAATATAAACTGTTTAACCATATTGAATCCCTTATGTTTTCTCTTTCTTTTTTATCTTTTATGTTTCTCTTGAGTCCTGTATTTAATAATCAGATTTTCTGTTTAGCTCCATTTTCATCAGGAATGCTTGAAATTCCTTTATTTCACTGGATAGAAATTTTTATAATCAGTTTTTCTGGATAGGTTATTCTTAGCTTTAACTTTATCTTTTTAGCTTTCCAGAATATCATATTCCAAACTCCCCCATTCTTTAATGTAGGAGCTGTTAAATACTGTGTAATCCTGGCTGTGGCTCTGTGATATTTGAATTGTTTCTTTTGGGCTACTAGCAATATTTTCTCCTTAACCTGTGAGTTCTTGATTTTGGCTACAATATTCCTGCGATTTTTGTTTGGGGATCTCTTTCAGGAGGTGACTGATTGAGTCTCTTAATTCCTACTTTACCCTCTGGTTCTAGGTTATTAGAGCAGTTTTTCTTTATAACTTCTTGAAATGTAATGTCTAGGCTCTTTCTTTTATCATAGCTTTCAAGTAGCCCATTAACTCTTATATTATCTCTCCTTGATCTAAGTTTCAGGTCAATTTTTTTCCAATGAGATTTTTACTTTCTCTTATATTTTTCCATTTTTATTTTGTTTTATTGTTTCTTGGTGTCTCATGAAATTGTTAGTTTCCATTTGCACAATTCTTATTTCTAAGGAATTATTTTCTTCAGTGAATTTTTGCAGTTCCTTTTCCATTTGTCCAATTCTGCCATCTAAGGAGAGTTTTCCTTCATATATTTTTGGACATCTTTCCCCATTTTTGTGCTTCCTTTACTAAACTGTTGATATTTTTTATGATTCTCTTGCATCACCCTCTCGTCTTTTCCCGATTTTCTTCTATTTTTCTTATTTGATTTTTTAAGTTCTTTTTGAGCTCTTCTAGCATTTATTTTTAGGCTTGATATTAATTCATATTTTTCTTTGAGTCCTCAAATTTAGTTGTTTTGATATTGTTGTCATCTTATGATCTTTCCAGGTCACTAAAATAACTTCCTATGGTCAGCTTCTCTTTTGGTGGGAGAGTGGTGTTGTTCATTTTTCCAGTTCATTGCTTGATTTTTAATTTTATGTTGAAATTGGATTCTGCTCTTGTGGTGGAGTAGGCACTGTCTCAAGTTTCAGATTTTTCATGCTGCTGTTTTTAGAGCTGATTCTAGAGATCTCTAAAGTTTTGGTTCTTTCAAGGTAGTATAATCTAATGAGAGGCGTGGTCCTTGTTCCCCTAGCATATGCTCTGGTCTGTGTGTGACCACAAGTCCTCTTTTTTGCCCTGGACCCGTGACCATGATCTTTTCTCCCCTGAAGCCTCAAGATCTGGAGTGCTAGTGATCCTCCTCACCACGGGACTGTCACATTGGTTTGTGAAAAGAATACCCATTTGGATAATGTAACATAGTCCTGGACCCTGTGCCAGCAAAATGTTCCTCCTAATCTCCATCTGACTAATTTCTGGTCTTCTTACTGTTGGTAGCCTAAGAGCTCCAAGAATTGCTGATGCTGATATAGTTGCCCCAAAGGCCTGCATGAGATTGTTGGGGTGTAGTCTTGTGCTGGCTTGTTCTGGATATGGGACATTTTTATTTGAGTGAGACAGACCATTTTTGAGGGGTCAACTTTCTAAGTTATCTTGGACTAGAAAATTGCTTCACTGCATCCCTTTGTTGGTTTTGTTACTCTAGAATTCATTTTGAGACATTATTTTAAAATTGGAGGGGAATTTAGTAGACCACAAGTGAGTTTCTGCCTTACTCTGTGATCTTGGCTCTACCTCCTGATTAAAATTTTTTAAATGAAATCCTGGCAATAATAATTATAACAATTTATTCAAGAAATGATTCACTATTATTACATTGGATATATATCAAAAGTGTATGGGTGATTCAATATTTAGGAAAACAATTCTACTAAAAACAATTAAAACCCTAAATCACATAATTATCGTCATTGCTATTGAGAAATGCTTTGCAAAAGCATTGCACCCTATTAATGTTTTCAAAAAACTATAAGCATAAGTATAAAGCAGGGATTCTTATCCTGGAGTCCACAGTTTATGAAGAGATTTCAGGAGTTCTGCAAATTTGGATGGAAAAAAATACATGTTTATTTTCCTAACCTACAAGCAAAACTAAGCATCTCCTTAAATTATGAAAATAAGTAACAAATTTTTATTCTGAAAAGTGTATCTGTAGGTTTTATCATATTGCTAAAAAGGCCTATGACAAAAAAAAAAAGGTTAAAATTTCATGTCCTAGAGAATTCTTTCTTTCTTTTTTTGGAGGGGGGAGGAATAACCAATTTTATTTTGTAAACTATATAGTAAAACAATTAGTTTTGAAAAGATTTTCAAAAACAAGTTAAATTCACAGTATCAGTTGAGTTCCACAAGCAAAATATTTCATAAAACTACATTTTATACTTCCATCTGAATATCTCACTAAAATTTCTTGATTCAAGAAAAGGAAGTCACAGGTGCATATAAATATAGTCAAAATATGAAACAGAATATCTACTTCACTACGACCTCCTAAAACATTTCTTAATTTTCTCAGCTGTATTGGTTTAGAAAATGAATGCAGGGAGCAAAGCCAAGACGGCAAATTAGAAGGACAGACCTGCTCTAGATCTATTCCCATAGCCTACAAAATATCTGTAAAAATGACTCTAAACAAATTCTAGAGAAGCAGAAGCCACAAAACAACAGAGTAAAAGAGATTTCCAGCCCAAGATAGCCTGGAAGGCAGACAGACAAGGTCTATCACATTGGGCTCAGAAAGAAGCGCAGACCAGCCCTGGTTATACAGCATGGCAGGGACTGGATTGAAGTAGGCTTCACATCATGGAATCATGAGTAGCAGCTGTTGTTCCCAGATTTCTCAACCCACAAAGCCAAAGACAACTACAAAGGTCAGTAAGAAATCTCTTTCACTTGGGTGAGAGGGGAGCCTGGTCTGGCCCTAGCCCTGGTCCCAGCCCCAGTCCTAGGGTGGTGGCAGCCACTGCAGCACAGCATTCATTTTTGGAGCCCTCTGCCTGAAGACCCTTGGGGAATCCAGGAGTTGATCTGGATCTCAGTCCTGAGTGGTTGCCCTGGGGTGAGGAGGAACACTGGTCTGGTGGGGTTGATGGAGGCTCTGGAGAAGGAATTCTCACAGATCTTGGGTTGCTTCCAGATCAAAGTAGAGGCCAGAAACTCCTCTCCCTTGACTGTGCCACCTTGGAGGAACTGAAAACTTACAGGTCCCTAGAGGATACCCTCTACTTGAGAAAGGACTCAAAAGTCAAGTAATTAGCTGGGAAAATGCCCCCAAACAAGGGGAAAAATAAGACAACAGAAGGTTATTTTCTTGGTGAACAGGTATTTTCTTCCCTTATTTTGAATGAGGAAGAACAAGGCATACCATCAGAGGAAGACATAAAACTCAAGGCTTCAGCATCCAAACCTCCCAAATAAATATGCAATGATCTCAGGCCATGGAAGAGCTCAAAAAGGATTTTGAAAATTAAGTAAGAGAGGTGGATGAAAAATTGGAAGGAAATGAGAGTGATGCAAGAAACTCATGAGAAGCGAATCAACAGCTTGCTAAAGAAGACCACAAAATTGCTGAAGAAAATAACACCTATAAAAATAGGTTGTTTCAAATGGCAGAAGAGATCCAAAAAGTGAATGAGGAAAAGAATGCTTTAAAAAGCAGAATTAGGTAAATGGAAAATGAGGTTCATAAGCTCACTGAACAAAATAGTTGTTTAAAAAAATTAGAATGGAGCTATTGGAAGCTAATGACTTTATGAGAAACCAAGAAATTATAAAACTAAACCAAAAGAATGAATTAATAGAAGACAATATAAAATATCTCATTGGAAAAACAACTGACCTGGAAAATAGATCCAGGAGAGACAATTTAAAAATTATTGGTCTACCTGAAAGCCATGATCAAAAAAAGAGCATAGACATCACCTTTTATGAAATTATCAAGGAAAACTGCCCTGATATTCTAGAACCAGAGGGTAAAATAGATATTGAAAGAATCCACTGATCACCTCCTGAAAGAGATCCAAAAAGAAAAACTCTGAGGAATATTGTAGCAAAATTCCAGAGTTCCTAGATCCAGGAGACAATATTACAAGCAACCAGAAAGAAACAATCAATTATTGTGGAAATACAATCAGCATAACACAAGGCCTATCAACTTCTACACTAAGGGACCAAAGGGCTCAGAATATGATATTCCAGAAGTGAAAGGAAGTAAGATTAAAACCAAGAATCACCTATCCAGCAAAACTGAGTATAATACTTCAGGAGAAAAAAATGGTCATTCAGTGAAATTTCCTGAAGAAAAAGGAAAGGTTAATAGAAAATTAGAGTTTCAAATACAAGAATAAAGAGAAGCATGGAAAGGTTAATAGGAAAGAGAAAACATAAGGGACTTCTTAAAGTTGAGCTGTTTACATTCCTACATGGAAAGATAATGTTTGTAACTCTTGAAACTTCTCTCAGTATTTGAGTAGCTGTAAGGGTTATGCATTGACATACATACCTACCTACATACATGCATACATACAGATATACATATACATATATATGTGTACATTATAGAAGGAGACAGAGAGCACAAGGTGAGTTGAATAGGAAGGGAGGAGATAAAAAAATAAAATTAAGGGATGATAGAGGAATATATTAGGAGGAGAAAAGGAGAAGTGTAATAGGGCAAATTATCTCTCATAAAAGAGGCAAGAAAGCTTTTTCAATAGAGGGGGAAAAGTGAGGGGAAGGTGAGAGGGGAAAAGTGAAGGATGGAACAACACACACTCAATTTGGTATGAAAATCTGTCTAATACTACAGGAAGGCATGGGAGAAGGGGATAAGTGGGGTGTGGGGAGATGACAGAAGGAAGGGCAAATGAGAGGAGGGAGTAATTAGAAGTAAACTCTTTAGGAAAAGGATAAAGTCAAAAGAGAGAATAGAATAAATGGGAGGCAGGACAGGATGGAAAGAAATATAGTTAGTCTTTCTCAATATGACTATTATGGAAGTCTTTTGCATAGCTACACATGTATAGCCTATATTGAATTGTTTCTTTTCAGTGAGGATAGGAGGGGAGGGAGGAAGGAAGAGAAGTTGGAACTCAAAGTTTTAGGAACAAATGTTGAGAACTATTTTTGTTTGTAACTGGGAAATAAGAAATACAAGTAATGGGATATAGATATCTATCTTGCCCTATCTGTCAAGAAAAGAGAGAAGATGGGGATAAGGGAAGGGAGGGGTGTTGCTAAAGGGAAGACAGATTGGGTGAAGGGAAGATTAGAGTGCATGGTGTCTTGGGGTGGGGGGAGGGGAGAGATGGGGAGAAAATTTGGAACTCAAAATCTTGTGGAAATGAATGTTGAAAACTAAAAATAAATAAATTTTTAAAAATCAAATAAAACTTCTGGAACTCTGATGGGTACATTGTGCAATCAGGTCTGGAGAGGACAATGATGAAGCAGAGGATGATGGCCTAGAATGGGAAAGAAGACCTGGTCACTGTGGGTATTTGTTGGAGCTGTTTCTTTGTGTTCTGGACAGAGGTTGTTATTTCCTTGTTTGTTTAAGGGAGTGCTAGAACTACTGGGTTAAATTTAATATAGACTTTGAAAAGTTAAAGTTATACATAAGCAAAAAAAAAAAAAAAGAAAGTGAATGACATCAGAGGCAGAGCCAAGATGGTAGAGTAGAAGCAGAGATATGGAGCTTTCCCTCCTCCCCTCAAATATCAAATATCAGTAAAAAATGACTCTAAACAAATTCTGGAACTGCAGAATCCGCAGAATGCTGTAGTGAAGAAAATCTCCAGCCCAAGACAGCCTGGAAGTCGATGGGAGCAGAGCACAGTCCAGCATGGGCCATGCTAGCACAGATTGGACCTGAGGATGCCTCAGGGAAATGAATCTTGGGCACCCGTGGCAGATTCCAGAATTCATAACCCCAAAACATGGAGGACAAATAGGAAAGTCAGTGGAAAAAGCCTGTAGAACCTGGGTTAGAGAGTAGAGTGGTCCAGTCTCAGTCACAGGGTGGTCAGAGGGGTTGGACGAGCCCATGGCAGTCACATCAGGGGCAGAGGCAGAGACAGCGGCAGTTACTGGAGCTCTAAGCCCACATTTTGTGGAGGGATTGAGTGGGTGATAGCACACAACCCCACCCCCACTGGAAGCAAAGAACTACCTTGACAAAGAACTCAAAAGTCAAGTAAATGGCTGGGAAAATGAGCAAAAACTGGAAAAAGAATCAGAGTATAGAATCTTACTTTGGTGACAAGGAAGACTAAAATATACAATGTAAGACAACAAAGCCAAAGCTCGTTTATGTGAAGCCTCCAAGAAAAATATGAATTGGTCTCAGGCAATGGAAGAGCTAGAAAAGGATTTTGAAAATCAAATAAAAGAAGCAGAGCAATAATTGGGGAGAGAAATGAGAGTGAGGCAAGAAAATCATTTAAAAATAAGCCACCTGCTTGCTAAAGGGGACCCACAAAAGGCTGAAGAAAATAACATTTTAAAAAATAGACCAACCCAAATGGCAGATGAGATGCAAAAAGCCGATTAGGAAAAGAATGTCTTAAGAAGTAGAATTGGCCAGGTGGAAAGGAGGTCCAAAAGCTCACTGAAGAAAATAATTCCTTAATGATTAGAATGGCATAGATAGAAACTAATGACTATGAAAAATCAAGAAATTCTAAAACAAAATCAAAGGAATGAACAAATAGCAGACAATGTGAAATATCTCACTGGGAAAACAACTGACCTGGAAAATAGATCCAGAAGAGACAATTTTAAAATTATTGGACTGCCTGAAAGCCATAACTAAAAAAAAGATGCTAGACATCATCTTTCAATAAATTATCAAGGAGAACTGCTCTGATATTCTAGAACCAGAGGGTAAAATAGAAATGGAAAGAATCCACTGATTTCCTCCTGAAAGAGATCCCAAAAGGCTTCTAGGAATATTGTAGCCAAATTCCAGAGGTCCCACGTCAAGGAGAAAATATTACAAACAGCCAGAAAGCAACAATTCTAGTATTGTGGAAACACAATCAAGACAACACAAGATCTAACAGCTTCAACATTAAGGGATCACATCCAGAAGTCAAAGGAGATAGGAATAAAACCAAGAATCACCTACCCAGCAAAACTGAATATATACTACTTCAGGAGGAAAAAAATGGTCATTCAACAAAATAGAGCATTCTTGGAGAAAAAACAGAGCTGAATAGAAAATTTTAGTTTCAAACACAAGAATGAAAAGAAGCATGAAAAGGTAAACTGGAAAGAGAAATCCTAAGGGACTTACTAAAGGTGAATGGTTTATATTCCTATATGGAAAGATAATATTTGTAACTCTTGAGACTTTTCTCAGTATTAAGGTAGTTAGAGGGATCATATACATATAAACAGGGGGTGCAGAGTGAGTTAGATATTAAGGGAAGATATCTAACAAAATAAAATTAATGGTTGGGAAAGAAATATATTGGGAGGAGAAAGGGAGAAATAGAAAGGGGTAAATCATCTCTCATATAAAGAGGTAAGAAAAAGTTTTTTCAATGGTGGGGGAAAGTGAGAGGGAAAGAGTGAACATTACTCTCATCGCGTTTGACTTAAGGAGGGCATAACAAGCACACTTAATTAGGTAGGGGGAAGGGAATAAGTGGGGGTGGGATGGGGTGATGATAGAAGGGAGGGCAAATGGGAGGAGGGAGTAATTAGAAGTAAACACCTTTGAGGAGGGACAGAGTCAAAAGAGAGAATAGAATAAAAGGGCAGCAGAATAGGATGGAGGGAAATACAGTTAGTCTTTCACGTCATGACTTTTATGGAAGTTTTGCATGATCACATATGTATAACCTATATTGAATTTCTTGCCTTTTCACTAGGGGTGTGGGAGGTGGGAGGAAGGGAGAGAAGTTGGAACTCAAAGTTTTAAAAACAAATGTTAAAAATTGTTTTTATAAGCAACTGGGAAATAAGACATACAGGCAATGGGGTATAGAAATCTATCTTGCTCTGCAAGAAAATAGAAGAGATGGGGATAAGGGAAGAGAGAGGAGTGTGAAAAAGGAGGGCAGATTGGGAGAAGGGGTCATCGGTATGCATGATATCTTCAGAGTGGGTGATGGGAAGAGATGGGGAGAAAATTTGGAATTCAAACTCTTGTGAAAGTGAATTTTGAAAATTAAAAATAAATTTAAAATAGCAAAAACAAAGAAAATGAATGACATCTATACATTACACTTAGAAGTAAATTATCTCTACCATATCTGCATAAACTATGTCTTAATGAATATACGTTCTAAAACATCCTAGAGCCATCGAGAACTATTAATTAGTCAAGTGATATGCTAAGCTGTAAGGAACCAGAAGGAAACAAAAATTTCATATTTGTAAGCTTCTGCAGATGATCACAATTATCATAAAGAAGTACACACTAATCACCCTATCTCAAAGTGTATGTCCAAGTTAAGCTGTCTACAGGAAAAGGACACTCTTTATGATGGAATAAAAAAATAGAAATGTCTCAATTGTAAATAGGCTCAATTGTAAACATTGCATTTTAAGAAACAACAAACCATTTTATAATTTATTTAAAACATGTTCTGATTTGAAGAGCTCCAAAAGTTTATACGTTACTATTGCTGGAAAACTTGAAGATAATTGAAAACAGTTAAGGTAATGACTCATAATCGTTTGCCTTTTATGTGCTAATATGTAGAAAACAAATAATATTGGGACTTTTTAGTAGTTGATGATTCCTCCAAAATTGGATCATGTTGCAATATTTATACAGCATGTACAGTAATATCTGCTTTAACTTACATCATCAGAAAACACACTATTCTTGATAAGTGAAATTATCTTGATGTTTTCCAATAGGAAGCTTTCTTTAAAAGTGTATGAGACATGTCCCCCACTGGCTTAAATAAAATGACATAGGTTCTCAAAATAGTCTTATTACTTTATAATCACATCTTCAATACTGAAGGGGGACTGAGGTCTTTTTGGTAACTTATCATAAAAATCAATTACTACTTATGCTAATAAAATGATGCTAACCAAGACACATATGACTTTTTATCCTTAAGTCTATTTTCTACTATCAATTGTTATTTATTCAATTGTTATTCTTTGTATTCTTCTGTATTAACTTATATGCAATTAGCTATATAAGGGCCCCTTCTCTACAACCAGACTCCAGGGAATTGAGGAGACTGGAAGACTAACCAATTAAGAGAGGCATTATTATGCTTTTCTGATGCCTGTGAAAACCTAATCTGGACCTGTATCATTATGCCCATGTCATATATATAGATAATTCTGCCATTATTAGAATCCCTTTTTGGGGGAGGAAGCTAGGTCTGTGATTTCATTGTTATAGTGACCTCTTGTTAAGAAAATTATTTCTACCAAAACAAGTCAGCTTATCATCTTAGAGAATTAAGGCAAGGAGAAGTTAAGTGAATGACCTTTGGTAAACACAGTTGACAAGACTTCAACCTAGGTCTTCCTGACCTCAATGGTGGCCTCCTATCAGTTATGTTACACCGCTTCTTAACAGCAAAATTAGAATCACTAAACAAATTATAATCACACAGTAAATAGCTATCCCCTCAAAGGTTTTGAGAATTTGTTAAGGGTTGCTGCTACTCATTTAGCAATAAAAAATTTTCCTCTTAAAATTAATCAAAATAACATTCAGTGTAAGTTTCACAGGATCTTGAGTGAACACAGAGAGAACTAGACATTGATTGTTCAGAAAAAGAAAATTTAGCTCTAAAAATAAAAGGCTCAAAGTCAACTGCAAAAGGAAATTATAAAAATGAAGTGGTATTAAACTCAGAGGATAATGATTTTTTACCTTTTTACGTGCAACCAATAGGTTGATTTATGTGAAAAAAATGTAATTTACTCTCATTCTTGAGCAGAATTAAATAAAGCCTAACAAGAATTTCCAGACTATAAAAAGGTAGTTAGCCAATTATTCAATAAAATTCAGGAAATGTTGTTACTAGATATAAGATAAATTGCATGGGTTGCACAAGGAACCTGGAGATTTCTGTACCTGAAACCTAATCCCTGAAGTCCACTAAAATGGAAACAAAACATGTTAACCACATTTGCAGTAGTTAAAAGTAAATGTACACAGTAGTTAACATTTTCTTTCTTCTTAAAATTCAATAGTATAGTTCAGTGTTTCTGGAGTTCTGAAAGATAGCTATGGAATTCAGTTTCCATTTATTCTACCCAGTCAATGAGTGTAAAAATCAGGTGTGAAATGTTTTGTGTAACAGTTTTCCAAAATCCCTCTCAAATATAGTACTAGAAACCTGTTTTGTTTTTGTTTTTTTCGGATGGCTTAGATGCAGCTATGCACTGTAGAACATGATCATGTCCTTTGTTTCACTGTTTGGCACACACCAGTCATCTCCTCTCATGATTGGCATTAGAATGTTTCCATACAGCTTTATTATATATGGAGAGTCTTTCCAATGACTGTGATAGGGCCTTAATGTATGTGTGTATAACCTTCTAAGGAATACAATTTCAAGTCTCCTTGAAAGTATTGTGCATAATGCCAAGATATGGACAATCCATAATCAAAACATTGTGGGAATACACTTTAAGATATCTCAAAGTTGGAGTCTATCAATTTTCCTCAAAGGAACACGACCTCCACAACCACTCATCTTCACTCTCAAATCCTCATTACCCAGTGTTATGTGAACCTGAATAGGAGAGTAATGTCTGCTATTATTGTCGGCATAGTGTTCTGTGGTTGCTCTCATTGTGTTCTTGAAAAGTTCAAACATCATGTGATAGAGACCTGATGGTACATAAACCACTTGCATGGGCTCACCTGGTGATTTTGCTTTAGTGTATCATAAAATATAATTTCAGCATTCAACTCTTTACTAGAATATGATGACACTAATTGGTCATTTAATTCTTCAAGTTCTAGTTCTGAAAAATTAATATAATACAAATCACAAAGATGTCTTGCATTTTCATAGCCATCTTTAATCATTTCAGTAACATTGAAATTTGGATTAATGCTTCCAATATGTTTCTGTGAGTTGAACTTTCTTTTCCTTTTCCACCAAACAGTAAGGAGTGCTGACTGAGCAGCATTCTGATTGAAATGCAACTCATGCAAAAATGATCCAAAAAATACTGTACATTCTGGCTGATCACTATGTCTACACTAGGTGTAGATCTTTCTTTGTATTCAAGTATACCCTGTGCCATGGTAGGAATGATATCATTTTGCCAATTCTGGATTTTTGTTACAGTATCTGTAAAGTGATAAATAGCTTTAAGCATCTTTTATGCTTAAAATCAAGGATCTCCCATAGACTGAATGTACCAGCACTGTATCAGTTGAACTGAAAGTGTTCTTGGAAAATTTGAAAGAAGACATTTCTTTCATTATATTTGCCAATCTCACTGGCAACTCCTGCTGCGAAAACATAAATGAGATCTTTTCACATGTGACACAACTGAAGTCCAGAAACTGCTTCATGGAAAATGGGCACAGAGGGAAGTGCCAGTAGAAATTCACCTGGACCAGAATGCTATGCTCACCGCTGGCAATGGGATCAGGTTTGGGCTGGGACCTGGCCTGGAAGCTGCCCATTGCAGGTACCTCATTAATCTCATAGTGAAAAGCGTTCCAGATAATGTGAAGAAACAGGAGACCTCAAACCAGGAGGCACCATCACGTGTGTGGCTCCAGGTATCCGTAGTGCAAAAGTGCGGGGTGTGGAGGTGGAGCCTGTCTAGAGATACCTTTCAAAAAATATTATAAAAAGCATCTATGAAAAATCAAAAACAAGCAACACATGCAATGAAGATGTACTAGAAGATTTCCCAATAAATGCAGGAAGTTAAGCAAAAATGCCCTTTATAGTTTTTATTATTGGATATGGTTCTAAAAATGCTAGCAAAAGTAATAAGAAAAGAAAGGGAAATGGAAAAAAAAAAGATAGTGAAAGAAGAGATAAAACCCTCACTATTGTCTGATGGATGATATGATGTTCTACTCAGAGAACGCTAGAGAATCACCAGAGAAATTAATTAAGATAATTAATAGCTTCAAAGTGGAAGGTTTTGAAATTAACCCTTAAAAATCAACAGTATTTTTATATAATACTATACAGAGGGGAGCAAGAAGTGGACCTTTAACGAAATAAAAAAATTCTTAAATTCCTCTATCTAAGACAAAAGAACAAATAATGCAATAGGCAAAAATCTGAGATCTATATTCAGAGGCTACATTTAGGTCTCAGAGGTAGAGGGCCCAAGATTCTCTTCATAGCATTGTCTCTTACCAGATATGGTCATTGAAAGGGTCAAACCAAGAGCAGTAGTCTACCAAGAGAAAGGGGCTGAGGATGACTAAAGTCTTTTGAATGTGCCTCTAGTTCTTGTTTTGAAACTATAGTTAGTCTGAAGTAAGAGGCTTCTGTCAACCACACAGCAAGCAGACTAGAAATAGTTACCAATGTCTACACATACTCCAAAATCTCTGCAAATTCCTTCCATTGCATATCATCATTGCTCTCCCAGAAGGAAACTCTCCAGCCTTTTCCATGGGGAGGAAACATCAAAAGGTCATCTCAAGAACTCGAAGATAACATAAAGGTAGAGTAAATTGTAGATCATTTTTGATTTATGATTACAGAATGATAAGAGCAGTAGGTTTTTGTGGCTGTAATATTATTCTCATATATTCTAGTCAATTGATGTTTAGGCACTCAATTTTGACTCTACCATTAAGCTGACGGAAGAGTTATTTTAACTATAGTATTAAAGTCCTTTAATTCTACTTTACCTGTGTATTTAGGTCTTTAATATCCTGCTGTTTCACTTTTCGTGCATACTCCAGACGTTCTCTCTCAGCTCCCAATTGCATTAACAATCCCACCTCTCTTAGTTAATGGTCATACCTCCTATTTTCCTAGCAAGCTTCCTCCGGTAAAAGGCATTCTTAACATACCTCCCCTACTCTTTCAAATTTCTTTTCTAATTCTTCATCTATCTTCTTCTCTCTTTCTCTGTTTTCAGAGGATGAGGTAGTCCTCCTCTTTGCCAAAACAAACCTTTGTACCTGCTTCCCAAATCCCCTCTCAATCCTAGTTGTTTTCTTGTGGATACTCTCCAGGTTTTCAGTCTTTACCCACAGTAGACACCAGAACTGAACCCAAGACACAAGATATTAGCTAACCAGGGAGAAATACAGAATTATCATATCACTCCCTCTTGAAATTATATATCTTTTCATTCAGCCTAATACTTTTTGACCACTAGATGACACTGTTGAGACACAGTTGGCTTGAAGCTCATGAATCCAGCCTCCATCACATCTTCATATAGACTATTTTGGAGCGCATCTTCACCATCCTATATCTACACTATTGTTGTGTTTTACTCCAGGTGATGAAACACAAGCAAAGTTGCAAGCAAGTATTCTCATGAGCAGAATTGAGTAGTGGAACGAATATTAGCCTTGTGCACAGAGGACCTAAGTTCAAATCCTAGCTTTAAAAAAGATTGACCTAGGGCAAATCACTTCAGCTCCTTGACTTTAATTACAGCATCTGCAAAATAAACAGGTTGGATTAAACAATCCCAGCTCAAAATCTATAATTCTATCATTTATCTTCCTCTGTATACACCTCTGTCTTTATTCCTGTGTATCTGTATCAATACGTACAGCTGTCTTCCCACCAAAAACAGAAGATTCTGTCCTTTTTTCTCTCCACACAGAATGTTTCCTGTTCTACTTTCAACATGACTTTTTAGGGAAAGTCACCCTCCTGCATCTCAGGTAACACTATCTCGGCCCCACTCAGGGTACCCAAGATAGTGTCCCTTAGTATTTATGATGGACAAAATGATCTGGCAAAGGGTCAAGAGGCAGCAAAACCAACAAGCCATCAAAGTCTACAATTTGCTTTTAGAGTGATAGGTGTCAGGGGATATTAGTTTACATGTGATTTCTATTCTTTACTACCTATGTTAATTCAGACAAATTACTACGCAATAACCTCTGGACAAACTTCACAGAATCCTTTGTTCTGTCAAAGGGCTGTACTTGAGGACCTAGAGGGTCACATGTGGCCTTGAAGCCCCAAGCTCCTCATCCCTGCCGTAGGCTAGTTAGCTCTTTGAAATTTCAGACATCGTCTACCTGCACCTAGATAACTAACTAGAGAAGCCCTTAGATATGTAAGTCCTTACATATTTATATTTTCAACTGAACATTGTTGCTCAGATTCCCTCAGATTTGTGGGTTTCATAAGCTGCAAGATCATCACGTGTCAACAGTAGGACTCAGCAGCCAAAAAAAGATCTATCAGAACCTTATGTTGCATTAAAAGAGTCAGGGAGCCAAGAGAAAAGGAACAAAAAGGCATTCTGCACACTGCCTTGGAATGTTGGGTTCTATTCATCATTGTTTTCCAAGAAACTAAGTTACTCTTTCTCTTTTTCTTACCCACATATGACTGATTGAGCAGGCAGACCTTGAACTGGGGGATGTGAAAACTGCAGTCACATAATATTTTAATGACTGTTTAATTTAAGGGTGAGGATGACAGGAAGGGGGTTTCTATAAGTAGAGCATGCTAGGTTTTATCAAGTTCTTCCTAGTGCTGAATTTACTATTATGTACTCATTTCTACATTTTCAAAGTTTGTCATAATTACCTTTTCTAAATTCTTCTGTGAAACCTGGTACAGGGAGCAGGGACATAGCCATGCATAGACATAGTAGGTGGAGGGTATAGGTAGGAGGTGGGGAATAGAGTAGGCCCCCGCCCAATGATTTCTCCTCAGTTGACCTACCAAGGCAAGTGATTCAAGATTCACATTAGAGTAAATACTTTGGGTGTCACTAGGATTTCTAGAGGCCCTCTGATAAATTGTATATGAGCTTCTTTCCTATAAATAATCTAGTGGGAGGGGGGATCACAGCTAGAAGTTAGGATTACGTTGTAGATAATCTGTTGTTTCAATCATGTCCAACTCTTCAATTTCGGCCTTTTCTTGGGAAAGATACTGGAGGGGTTTGCCGTTTCCTTTTCCCTCTCATTTTACAGATTAGGAAACTGAGGAAAACACTTAAGTCACTTGCTCAGAGTCACCCCACTAGTAAGTGGCCAGATTTGAGCTCAGGGAGATTAGCCTTCATGACTCCAGATCCAGCACTCTATCCACCGTACAACCTAATAACCACGTTAGCAACATATTAACAAACATTAGAGGAGATTCTGTTGAAGGGCTAATTGGACTGGAGATAACCATGATAGAAAAACAAGAACATTAGATTTGAAATTGGAGGACCTATTTACTTGTGTCACCCTCTGAACTTCATCCTTCTCATCTGTAAAAATAAACTAATAAATAAAAATGGAAGAGATTGACTAAATATGCTCAACTTTTTCTTTTATTTCTAATTACTGTGCTCTATGATCTTTGGGGACTCTTCCAATTCTGAGATCATGTGGTTGGTATTAATAAACCTCCACACTCCCTCTACTATGAACTCCTTCCCACTAAGAGTCCATCTTACAAATAAGAGAAATGAGACTCAGGAAAAAATCAATGGGATATTTCTGGAAATATATCGGATATATCTGTCTAATGGAAAATAAAGAGGAAGTGGCTTCACTGCTTATAGGACTGGATTTGAGTCTTTGCCTTTTTATTTTTGCAAAAAAAAAAAAATGGAATTCTGTACATTTGATGTATTGCTAACTTGAGTACTTGAATGGGGGCAGAGAGTTCTTTTCTTTTTTGTGTGCAGACTTAGACAAATTAAATTTTGATGCACCTAAGGGAATCCTGAGAGAAGAAGCATTAACCAAAGAGTGATTACTGTAAAGTTCTTATAATTGAATTCAGTTCAAGTGAGTCTTGAACTTTATTAATGCATCATTACTTACATGACTTTTTCCCCCTTACTCTGACATTCTATGTTCTATGGTTCTTTGGGGCTGTCATTCTGGGTCTCATGTTTCAAAATCTTTTCTCCTAATTCTGACATCTATATTCTAAGGTCCTATTCTAGCTCTGACATTCCTGTTCTCTTAATTTAAAAAGAAATTATTATGAACTTAATCACCAACAACAAAAACAGAGAATTGTAAATGAAGTGGCAAGCTTTTGTTATATACTGTTTGTTTTTAAATCCATTTTAAATTTAACACAGTAGTAACAAAATGCTAAACTTATTTTAGTTTTCTTTGTGTATTTAAAATATTTTATTAATGCTCCTCTCCTTCTTTGTTTGCATTTCTTTTGCTACCCCAGTTTCTGCCTCCAATAAAACCTTTATAACAAATAAATACAGTCTAACAAAATAAAACCAGCCGCTGACCATATCTGAAAATGTATGTCTTCTTTGTCAGCTCTAGGCTATCACTTTTCTGCCAAGAGGTTCCCACCTCTTCATCATCTGTCCTGACGTGATGATTGGTCATTTCATTGATCAGAGTTCTGAAATCAGACATTCTGCATTCCAAGGTCTCTCCCAGCTCCAAAGTTCTATGAATTTGTGAACCGCTGGATACTAGACTATTCCATAAACATGTCTAAGTCAACATGTCAAAAGCAGAACTCATTATTTTTCCTTTCAACTCACCTGTCTCCTAAGTTTCCCTGTTTCTGTCAAAGACACTTCCATTCTTCCAGTTTCCAAGGTTGATACACTCAGCAGCATTTTTGATTTCTTATTCTTCCTCATCCCACACATCCAATCAGTTGTGTAATTTGGGATCACTCTCTCTGTATAAAATCTTTTAAAATGAGCCTCTCTCTCTCTGTCTCTGTCTCTGTCTCTCTCTGTCTCTCTCTCTCTCTCTCTCTCTCTCTCTCTCTCTCTCTCTTTCTCTCTCTCTTTCTCTCTCTCTTCTCTCTCTCTCTCTCTCTCTCTCTCTCTCTCTCTCTCTCTTTCTCTCTCTCTCTCTCTCTCTCTCTCTCTCTCTCTCTCTCTCTCTCTCTCTCTTTCTCTCTCTCTCTCTCTCTCTCTCTCTCTCTCTCTCTCTCTCTCTCTCTTTACTCAACCACCACCTATGTTCAGGTTTTTGTCACTGCTCATTTGGACTATTGAAATGGCCTGCTGATTGATCTTTCTTCCTCCACACAGTTGCCAAAGTGACTTTTTTACAAATAAAGATATGATAATGTACATAAGACTATATGTATACAGAGATGACTATATTTACATATTTGTCATCAAACATATGGCTATATTTCCATCCTCAAATGCCAGCTCCTTCCTTTGGCATCTAGGACAAAATATCAGCTCCTCTATTTTGCCATTAGAGTCCTTCACAAACAGACTTCAGCCAGTCTTTCAGGTTTCATCATATGTCTTCCTCTTCATCCATTCTACAATCCAGGCAAAATATCCTACTCTTTGTTCTTTCCTTATGGCTCCATATCCCCCATTTCTATTATGCTAGCCATCCCTGAGGCTAGGAAGACACTCATTTCTCTCCTCTGGCTCATAAAATGCTTCACTTCCTTCAAGAGTTATCTCCAGTGCCATCTCCTACATGAAACTTTTCTTGATCCTTCCCTCTCTCCTCCAATATAACAGAGAGATGGCCCTGGAGTCAGAGGATACATTTTAAATGGAGCTTCTGATCCTTACTTTATGCAAGTCCCTTAGCTTCTCTGGGTTTCAGTCTCCCATTTGAAAATGAGGGGATTAGATTCAATAAGTTCTGAGGTCCCTTCTAACTTTTGATCTAGGGTATTATGATTCCTGGCTACTTTGTATTTTTTTTCCGGTCTATACTTCTTTACACATGCATTTCCCACTCTATCTCCAGTGAATATAAGCTTCTTGAGAGCAAAAATCTTTCTAATTTTTGTCTTTGTGTCCGCAATAACAAAATATTCAACACAAAGTAGAGACTTAATGAGTACTTATTGATCTGTTGATGGATTGTGTCTCTCCATTGCTAAATTTAGTAGCTTGACCTGAGGGAGTATAGAGGAGGTTGGAATTAGGGGGGTACTTCTTAGTTTCCTTGGGGCTGGGCAAACATTGGAAAGCCCTGAGACAGCAAGAGGTCCAGCTGGAGTTGTTTAGGAAAGAAAAAGGGAATCAGCCAGCAGAAGGAGATGTTTTCTCTTCCGCAGATATTCCTCCAGCTCAGCAGAATTTCAAGGCCAGTCAGTATAGTAGGGACAAATCTTCTGACAAAGAACAAAAATACTTTATTGTTCTCCCATATAAACCTATCTATCCCATAACGCTGCCCAATTGTCGGGATCCATGATCCCAAAGGGTACAAGGGCTTATTCTACTCAGGGCTGAC